>NW_007578651.1:111645-120924 GCF_000690725.1 Stegastes partitus | reverse complement strand
TTTGGACCTGTGGGCTGGCATGTCTGCATCATGTCTCCACATGGAAAAGACTTGCCAGAGTAATTTAAAAATATGATTGTGAGAATTTGTAAAAAAAAAAGATTCAGGAAAATCAGTGACCAGACAGAGGTACAACAGTAACCAGGGGCTGCAGCGGTCATCCTCCTGAACTGACACCACAGACAGTGTGTACAATCTGAAAAACAGACAGACAAGTGCTTCAGACTTGGCACAGTGGTTATCAATGGGAATCGGAGTTTCTTTGACAGCTCAGACAGCGTGAAGAACACGACATAGCATTAACCTCCGTGGACTGCGTTCGAGAAAAAGACTGTTGCTTTTGGCAAAAAACTGCAAGATGAAGCTTTGCTAAAGAACATGACAAGTAACCAGATGACTGTTAAAAGCACATTCTGTAGCCATGTGAGACCAAGATAAATGTGTTTGGCCCAGTGTGTATGAAACTACCACAGTAAATTCATAGTCCTGACAGTGAAGCACAGAGGTGGGAGTGCGATGATACGGGGCAGTCCAAAGGGTGTTAGGGAGATTACATTTATAGATGGCACTTTGAATGTCTGTGGATATACCAAAATACTGGCTGACTCCCAGTCTGCAAACACTCGACAGAAGAGAAATATTCCAGCTTGATAACGATCCAAAGCACACTGCCAAAAATCATACAAGAGTTTCTAAAGAAGAAAAGAAGAAAAATATAACCTGGCCAAGTATGTTGCCTGACTCGAATCCAACAGAACACCTTTGGGTATTTTAAAGAGAGAGGTAGAGCAGCACAATCGCTCTGAGCAGCGAAAACAAAAATAAAATAAATAGGCATCAGAAATTTGGTTTCCTCCATGCAGAGGAGGTCTGAGTCTGTTATCAGAAGTAAAGTTGGACACACAAGGTTTTAAAAAAAAAATAGAAGGTTTGAATCTCACTAATGACTTTAATTGCTTCAAGTTTCTACTATGGGACCTGTATTTTTATATAATTAGTTTTTAATTTTACATAAAATGAAATTCCCTATTCAGTAAGGTACCACAATGTGGAATAACTTGACATTAAAGTGATATTTCACAGCAGTTTACTCACTTCTGTTGTATACTGTTTGATGATATATTGCATTAATCTGCATAAAGATGCAGTACTATACATCCATCCATCCATCCATTATCTAAAAACCACTTAATCCTCACTAGGGTCACAGCCGGAGAACCCGGAGAGAACCCACGCTGCACGAGGAGAACATGTAAACTCCACGCAGAAAGATCCCGGGTGTCCTCACCGGGACGCAAACCAGTGACCTTCTTGCTGCGAGGCAATGATGCTAACCACTGCTCCACCTTGCAGCTCCAGCATTATACAGTTTATTTATTTTATTAAATATTTAAGTGGCATATAATGAGATTAAAAAACGATGTTCTTCTTGCAGTGACAGTAAAGAGGAGAAAATATGATGAGCAATCCTGTCCAAAGACGAAAAGACAGACAACCAAGCACACTCACATTCACACCTACGGACAATTTAGAATCACCAATTAACCTCAACATGTTTTTGGACTGAGTGGGAAGAAGCCGGAGAACCCGGAGAGAACCCACGCTGCACGCATGCAAACTCCACGCAGAAAGATCCCAGGTCTGTCCAAAAGAGGGGGGGGTTGGATGATAGTTTTGTCAATTACAGAACAACAATAGCACTTTCAGAACTCCAATTTCACACACTTCTCCTGTCATTTTGAGGCCTGCATTTGTATTCTGCAGAAGTTAGTTTTGATTAACAAAGCAACTTGTTTCATGAAAACAAATGGTAGATGCTGGCATCCACACAACAGGAGGGAGGCTGCAGGAAGAAGTCAATATACTGAGATGAGTACATCTTCAAAAATTTATATTATTTTCAGTTTTCCTCAGTTTATAATTAATGCTATACTGTCCGGTTTGTTGCTTTGCCACTCACATACACACACTAAAAGGATGTTGCTGTACAGATAGCATACGTGCAGCAATAAACACTGCTGCCTGCTGTCTCTTGTGTACCCTGTGCTCTGCCCATGTGCTAAATAATGAGTCTCCTTGTGTGCCCATGAGCTGTTGCATGCATGTTTGAGATGTCAGCAGCAAACAAATTAGTATTGGGAGTATTTTCTAGAATGAGCAGCACACCTCTGATGATGTGCTATAAATTTATCGTCCACGATATAATAAATGAAGCCATTTCCGTACACTAGCAATGAAAACGAATGCATAAATTCTGAGGCTCACCTCTGAGAGCAAGACTTCCTCCTGCTTGTCTCCACAGCTGAGATTCATTCGAGCTCTTCCTTTCATCCTAGTAAAACCCCTCATCCTCCCACAACTTCATCTTAAACAAAGAGCCAGACCAGCGACAGGCAGCCAGAAAAGCTCCTCTGCCTAAATTGCCATCAATTTATTCTTTGTTCTTACTTATCTGTTACACTTCCACAACTCTGAAAAACTTTTTATCCCTTTTACAGCTATGTCTCTGTTCCTCTCCCATCCCCACCCTACAATTATAGCGCGATAAACCACACTTATTCATTCCTCTATTTGGCCTGAAAGCAAATCAGTTTCTATTCACTGGAGGACCAGTTAAAACAGACAGAGTTTGTGTGTGTGTGTGATGAAATGGCATAGGATGTGTCAACAGCAGGATTTTGCTTGTGTGCTGCCACCTAATCTCACACATGATTAGGAGAGCAATAACACGACTGTCTGGGCAGGTTACAAAAATGGGAGCTCTCCTCTCAGTGTGTGTTTGCATGAGTGCATGTACGCTCTTATGTGTGTGACAGCCGAGAAAACGTTTGTCGAAGCGCTAAGCGTCACATTACAACCAGATCCTTTTCTTTCTCTTTCCCACCTGTGCTCCCTCCGTCTTTGTTTTATGCCTGCTGGATTACAAA
Organism: Stegastes partitus; assembly: GCF_000690725.1. Lineage (NCBI taxonomy): Eukaryota > Metazoa > Chordata > Actinopteri > Pomacentridae > Stegastes > Stegastes partitus. The sequence goes on along the minus strand of NW_007578651.1, from coordinate 117,997 downwards.
TCTCCAGGCTTGACCTTCATCCAACATTCTCAATTTTCCTTCTTTACTGCTTATATCCCCTGTGGCCTCACTTCAATTTCTTCACTTGAAAAAAGGCTGATTGCGAAGATGTCCACTGGTTGGATCAGTAAACAATGGACACACTCACTTGACAGATGCTAATGGTCTCCTCTCAGCATGCTTTTTTCCTAAAATTGCTGGTCCCCTTCTTCTTTCCGCCCCTTTCTGCCTCTCTCTCACTGCTCATCCCTCACCCTGACTGTATTTCATTCTTTCATTCACTTTCGGACTCTGCCCAGTCTGTGGCTGCCCCATTGTGATCCTTTTGACTGCAAAAGGTACGGTGTGCTTTGATGAAAAAGAAGAAATAAATTGAGGAAGCAGAGAGCTTTTATAGCGAGCTGCTTTTGTGTGTGTGTGTGTGTGTGTGTGTGTCTGTGTGTGTGTGTGTGTGTGTGTTAAGGGGAGGAGGGGTTGTCCAACAGCAAGACAGCAACTGTCTCAATTTCTGGAGCACAGCGCCCTCATGTGGCGACAACTAGTTTGTTTTTCCCAAATTTTTCTGCTGTTGTTAACCTTTAGTAATCACAGGGACATATATATATATATATATATATGTGTGTGTGTGTGTGTGTGTGTGTGTGTGTGTGTGTCAGAATACTGCAGCAAAATAATTATGATAAAGGAGTGCATGAAGTTCATGATGGTAATGTTTGTTTTTGTTTTTTTTTAAAGAGTTTAGCTTTTCACCTAATTTTGAAATGTAACAAAATTGTTGAAATGTTGTAAATGAGTACTTTGCAAATAAAATATTATTCAGTTTTTTTTATGCATAAAAACTCCTAATTCCTAAGCAAATAATTGAAATGTCATCATTTTAATGATTTAAAATGATGACATTTTACATTCAAATTTTATACATTCCTATAAAATCATTCCTGTTTTTATAAGAATGATTTCCTATTTTGGGGCTGCAAAGTGGAATGGTGGTTAGCACTGTTGCCTCGCAGCAAGAAGGTCACTGGTTCGTGTCCCGGTGAGGACACCCGGGATCTTTCTGTGTGGAATTTGCATGTTCTCCCCGTGCAGCGTGGGTTCTCTCCGGGTTCTCCGGCTTCCTTCCACACAGTCCAAAAACACGTTGAGGTTAATTGGGGATTCTAAATTGTCCGTAGGTGTGAATGTGAGTGTGCTTGGTTGTCTGTCTCTAAGTGTAGCCCTGTGATAGACTGGTGACCTGTCCAGGGTGTCCCCTGCCTTCACCCTGAGTCAGCTGGGATAGACTCCAGCCCCCCGTGACCCTAGTGAGGATTGACCAGTGTATAGATAATGGATGGTTTTCTATTTCTATTTTCCTAGGAATGATTTTATAGGAATCCCCAAATTTCCCCCATCAGGATCAACAAAGAATTATCTTATCTTATCTTAATGCCCATTAAAATAGCAATAAATCAATACTGGGTCTTTTATCATATTAAATACCATTTTATAGATTTGTGTGGGCTAACAAAATGTTTTACATGAATTTCTACTTGTGGTCCTCGAAACCAGTAAGAGTTCAGTAAGTGGAAACCAATACAAAAGCAGACACGTGTAGATTACACTATCAGAAGTGTACTCACAGAAATGATTTATCCCAATATACCGCAATATTTTTAATTCATTGTCTTAAAAAAAAATAAAACGCAACTGATTCTAGGAACCACACACTTAATGTAAACAGAAGATTACATATGTCTGGTGCTGAACCAAACTGTAAACCAGAATCATTTACACCTGATCCACTTGGCCACTCCAGAAAGCAGAGTGAAAAAGCCAGCAAGTATTAAACGGACCGTCTCAACAAGATGCACTCGGGTCTTCACGCTCAGTGGGTAGTAATCTTGTTTGCTATTGCTATTGATTTGGAGTTATCCACAGTTTGATAAGCGTGCTATTCGTTTAGATTTAGCGTTTTGTTTACTAGGAGCTCCATGGATCTCGATAAACTGCCCAATCTGGCACAAAGAACAAACAGCGCTCCTGTACTGTGGCTCTTTTCATGAAGCTGTGAAGACCAGCAGCATAACAGTGACCTGCGTCTGAATTAGCGAATGCCGTTACTTTAAGGGATTGATGAAGCCACCAATGCAATGTATCCCATGTCTGAAAAGGGCTTTAGGTGTTCAGAGCCTGATTTCCTTCTTACTTCTATGTGCCTGACCAATCACAGCAAGCGAGAAGAGGCCGAATCAGCTGTTTTAGAAAGTTACAGAAATGGTCAGACATGGAGTCACCTTCTGAAAGCTGTTAGGGAATCAGGGGGGATTCAAAGTTATGCAAAGTTCTGCTGGACCCTTTTACATGCACACAGTGTCAGACAGAATAACAAAAAACAAGACAAAATGGCAATTCAGTTTGATTATCTGACTACCTTCATATGTCCACATGTGTGTTTGGCCTGTTAATATTTCAACATAGTAGGATGGAGTAAATACGGGAGAAAACATAATGATGTGTCGTCTGGTGTGTGCATTTTGACACTTGTGACAGGCGTCTGCTATTTCCTAACCTCGAGGTCATCTGTTGCTTTAGTCCTGCTGTAAGTTAGGTCAGGATGTGAACTCCTCAGCTCCTCCTAAAAACAGGATTTGTGAAGTTTTGTGTTGGTCTCTGAAATATATTTTAAAAATATGCAATTTTTTTCATGCATTGCTATTTTTCTGCATCTCGACCGTCACGGACCAGAGGTTAAATCAGGCCGTTACTGATGTATGATTCATGCATGAGGACGATTCATTACTAATTCACTTTAGCGAAGATACCAGCATTCACGCTGTTCACCATCAAAGTGCGGCAGCGCAACATCCTTCACTCACTTTGACTCAGAAATCAAGCTTTCTTGATGCCAACCTCCACAAAACAAACCAGAACAAACCAAACACTCTGTGGTGTTTCAGGCAGACAGATGTCTTTCATCTGTTCTTCTATTCTTATTGTTCATATTCTTACATACAGGAATAAAGAAAAATGCTTTCTAAATGTTGCATCTGTCATTTTTGAAAATGAAAAGAGAAAAAAAGTGAGTTTCTTAAAAGCCAGGTAGCTCACACGCTGAGTTAGAGCAGTTAGCAACAGTAAACATCCTACTACCTGCTATATGATGTAGGCACAAACAGGTGCTTCTGAAACAAGCATGATCTTTATTCTGAAATGTCAAAGCATTTATTGTCGTCCCATTAAGGTGTGAAAGCTGCACGTAACACTCCATCAGCTGTCCAGTGAGTGTTCACGTGTCTGAAGTCGATCTTAACTGAGTATGACTGTTAGCACATAAACGTTTGCTGTAATTGCTCCTTCTGTTCATGTTGGCCACAAAGAGATCTTATCAAAAGAGAAATTCAAAGTGAACCAGAACACTGAACCTCTGTTGTCTCTGATAGCATCAGTAGCTTTTTGCAGGGCAGCGCCCCACCGCTGACACGTTTATATTGCATTAAATCGTTATTAAAAGCAGAAATACCATAACTGGATATGCTGGTTGTAAATAACAGGGTGCTGAGCATTTAACGTTGTGTGCTTGTAGGCGTTGGCAGTCTTACAAAGGTTTGGTACTGAACTGAACATTTACAGCTTGAAAGAGCAACAGACTGAAGATACTGAAGGCAGAGCGAATGTCGGTCGTGACGCCTTCGAACAGCTGAGCTTAGGAAGAAAAAGTGAACAAACCACATTGTCAGCAACTACGAGTCTTCCAACTGAAGTGAATTCGAATCAGCAAAGTGATTCATGGTTTACAACACAGAGGCATTTCAGCGTAAGGGAAGAGGGCCAACATCCACATTATCTAAAAACGTATTCCTAATTTCCGCTGAAACTGAAACGAGGCTTCAGTCTGTTGGATAAAGCGGGTTTCTTCTGAAGCAACAATGTTTTTGGTACCAAATAGAGGCTCTTTGTGTTTCCACAGACAGCATGTCCTGACTGAGCTCCAGCACAAAGACAGTAACACAAAGAGGAAGTTTGATACTAAAACGAATGTAGCTAAACAAGGCTTCACAATGAATTTTGTACCACAAAAGTACTGTGGGTTTTGCGATTTGACAGCCTTTTTTTTTGGCAAGGATTTGTTCCATTCATCCTTTATTTCTACAGGGTGGTTATCCAAAAATGGCAAAAACATTAACAAGTGAAATTCAAAACACTCATAAAAGATGGGAGTAGTAAAACAGTAATGAATGCATTTTAATTCAACAGTACCATGAAGAAAGAACTGATAAAAAAAACAAACTGCAAGAGCTGCAACTCACTCAGATCAGCGCCATGGCAGGTACAACTTTAGTCAGGCGTGGACTCGATTAATACTTGAGCTGAAGAAATCAGTCGATCTAGTTTCAAATGTTGATGCAGTCTGTTTCATGTGAGGGAAGCAGAACATTAAAAGGCCTCTTTAACCAGCTCAGTTTTGAATTTGTTAATTTTTACTTAGAGAGAATCTAAACTGCAGAAGAGATGGCTGGCTTCCTAAAACTGCTTCACAGATAAATAAAAAAACAGATCTGACAGATGGGGGTTAGCTGACACAGAATTAGCGCTGAGTCCTACACCTGCTACAAACACATAGTACTAACACAGACGTATTGAGTGTGAAGCGAGGCGGTGGAACCTAACTAATATCAGTACACGAGAGATTTCTGGTCAAATCATAGTCTGGGAAGGCCGTTATTTGTTGGCATCAAGGAAACCAGACCTCCGTATCGCCTTCTGGCTTCATTTTCAAGCTTCAGGTTTGTTGTTTCTTTATCTTCTTGCCCTCTCTACTGACCCCTGCTTTAAGTTTTGCCTAACTTTTGTGTCTGTGCAGAAAGCTTAGCTGCTGCTCCGTGGGTTTCTCAGACTGTAATTCGAGCGCTCGTGAATCATCCATCCACAGGTCAAGGTACATGTGACTTGTTCAATTTCAAGTTCAAGTTTCTCTTTAATGTCATCTCAAAAGCCCGTCCTTTAAAAGTGTCCAATTATCTGATGCCCACTTGAAGTGGGTGAAAAGTACGACATTTACATAATAGCTCCCTCCATATAAGTCACCTTTATGTATATAGCACATGTAAAACAGCGGAAGTCGAGTTAAAGGGCCTCCCACCAGAGACGAAGGACTATCAGTGCAAACCACACATTTAACAAAGGCCAAACGTCCTTTACAGCTGCTCTCCGACTGATGAGTGGCAGGTAGAGCTGGAAAAGAACTTGCCATCGCCGACGAGAAGGTCACACTGACGTCTGACGGTGAAAAGAGTGTTTTATTCACAGAGTCGTAGGAATTCATTCAGGTTTAGCTCAGCTGTTGGAGGTGACATTGCTGTTCACGTGTAACGGAAACCCCGGCGTGACAACTTGTTTTTTCAGCCTATAGAGAACGGTTGAGCATGTTGTGGTTGGCTGAGCATGTTTGCTCTTTCTCAGCAACGCATCACAGATTTCACCGCTGTGGCAAAGGGAGGGGGGGGCAGTAAATGTGAACTGACACCTTAAAGGTCGTTCAAAAATAAAGCCATCAGTTGTGATTGAGGTGCTCTCCGCTGAAATCCACCGCACACGTTCTCTCTCCCACTCCCTCACTTCCACTCATTAGCCGCCTTTAATTGAATGTGTTTAATTTGACTCGTCATTTATCACTTACGTAAACATTTGTTAACCTGCTGTAATTAATTCTTTCTGTGTCACTTATATCTGTGTGCGTCGCGCTGATGTCTGCAGATCCTTTGTGGTCCCCATACCATATTCCATTATGTGTCGGAGTGATGAGCGCCATCAACCTGAAACCCCTCAGCCAGGACTGTAATGATCGGCAGCAAGGTCATCGTCAAGGGAACGGGAGACACTCAGCAGCATCCACACAAGAACCACACAGTAATGAAAGCCTCGCGAATAGCTGGAGACACCACATGAGCTGTTAACACCCTCTACTCTCTGCCCTGGGTGGAGATTTTGTTAAAACATTAAAGTGGAGGTCTGGAGGGCCTGTTAAACATCAGAGACTTAGTTTCCTGCATACTGGGGACATTTTCTGCACCAATGTGTGCCATTTTTGCATCAACACTCAAAAGAAAAATTAGATTTTGGCTCAATAAATAAAATCATCATAGCAATGGCATTGAAAATATGTTCAAATTAGTTCTACTTAGTTAGTTAGTTAGTTTGTTAGTTAGAGGAATTAGCATTTCCTCCACCATCAAAGGTATTTATTATCACCAGTCTTAACTGTCTGGAATTGTCCATGCATGTTAAGATGGGGTAGACTAAGAATCCGGAACTCAACAGGAAAATTGTAATGTTCAGGAAAACTTCAGTTTTTAAACCAATTTCCTTAAGT
>NW_007578651.1:76936-111365 GCF_000690725.1 Stegastes partitus | reverse complement strand
CAACCTTCTTGCTGCGAGGCAACAGTGCCACCTTGCCTCATGCCAACTCAATCCATCAAAATAAGGTTTTCAACTTAAAAACACAGTAAACTTGCTGTTGTGTTCTTTTTGTCTCCCCTTAATAACCATACATTTTATTCACTGGTGGAAATAACTTAAATTGCTTAAACTTAAATTATGTTTAAGAAAAACACAAAGCAATTCCAAATATAAAGTATATATTGCAATGTAGAAAGGTTCTGGGACATTATGTATTGTATTTAAATATGTATTCTCCTGTAAATCTACTTTTATCATTTAATATTATCCCCGTGGAAATAACATCTTTAAATGAGCATGTGGCACCCGTTCAAGTCAACAATAAATGATTTCATTTGGATTCATTTATAAGTCTCTGGGCTTCAGAACATATCACATATGTCTTTGTTTGATATGCAGAGAAGAAAAACAGCCTGTCTCTGTTGAAGGCGTTGTTGTATCTAGTATTCTTATTTTTATTCTTATTTGCACTGCTGCTATTGTCGTGTTCTTCCACACAAGTTTCGTTGTACTTCTGCACAATGACAATAAAGTCTCTTTGTCTAAGTTGTCCTTTGCCTCTTTTATGCTTCTATGCAGGGGGTCAAATGCATGTGTTGTAAATATTGAGATCTATGTCTATGCTTACTACAAAAAACTCACGACTTCAGGGCATCAAAATAGGTCTTTCAGAACCAAAAGGGCCACAACTACCTTTGCCCCTATTTGCATCCATCTGCTAAATTCCTAATCTAACTCATCCCCTGCTGTTTGCTTCAGGACTGATTAGCACATCCCTCCAGGAACTGATTGTGTGATTTTTATGTATTTCATGTGTCACTGCTGTACCCAATTATTCACGGCCATGATTGTGTTGTGATTGTTTGACACTGCTGCATTTGTCTTATTTGTTTACTGCACAAATGAAGTTCCTCGCAGGGAGACAAAGTAATTTTGAATTGATTTGCTTGTTTCCTCCTCCGTCCCCCTTCTCTTTTTGTTTGCTCTGAAGTGACATCCTTTGAGATGGTGATTTTGATCTCAGTCTCAGATTTCGTAATTTGTTCCTCCTCTGCTTGTTTTTATCTGATAAATATACTCTGCTAATGAAAACAGAGTGTATGTACAGTGTGTTTACCTCCAACCCACATGACAGTAAAGCTCTGTAAACAAAGGCAGACCAAACAAAGCTTACAGAATTTTGGGGGGATTTGCATAAAGATAATATAGATTATTGCTGGGTGTTTAGATGCCTTAAATTCATAGACTATAAAAAACTTGTTGTTCCAGTAAGATTCTGTCAAAAAAAAAAAAAAAAAAATCTGTAATTCCTCAGGTTTGCACCCCTGGGGAAAACATTATATCTTTGAGCAGAAGCCTTTTCTTGCGTCCCTTCATAAAAGAAGCTTCTCTTGTCCGTACTTTGTGAAATGTCATCTCTGCATTTCAATGGAGAGAACACCTCACCCTTGCTTTCACTGTGGAGACATTCTCTCATGAAAAAAAGATTTTTTTTTTTTATATTCATCTCACAATACTAAAAAAAAAAAAAAAAAACCCCAAGAAAAGATTTTTTTTTTTTATATTCATCTCACAATACAAAAAATGTAGATAATAATTGCAGGAACTTTTCTGGCTCTTTGAAATTCAGTGGCAGCCGCACTGCCAGACTGACTTAAGTCGTCACCTCACAACGCATCAGGAACAAACTGTTACAGCCTGAAAACAATCACAATCCAGAGCACCGACATGATCCACTAATCCTGCTCCCATGCAAGCCAGCGTTTGTGAAGCTTGGCAAGCACAGGGATAATTAGTGCAGACAGAGTTACATGTTGGTAGGTTTTGTTCTTCGTGTTTGATTGTAACTCTCTGTGATCCTGAAGAATATAAAAGCAAAGAGTGTGTGTTCATTTGTGCACATGAAAAGGATCACAAGGTTCATGCATCCATCCATTATCTATACACCGCTTCATCCTCATTAGGCTCATGGGGGGCTGGAGTCTATCCCAGCTGACTCAGGGTGAAGGCAAGTTCACCTGGACAGGTCACCAGTCTATCACAGGGCTACACTTAGAGACAGACAACCAAGCACACTCACATTCACACCTACAGACAATTTAGAATCACCAGTTAAGCTCAACGTTTTTTGGACTGTGTGGAAGGAAGCCGGAGAACCCGAAGAGAACCCACGCTGCACAGGGAGAACATGCAAGCTCCACGCAGAAAGATCCCGGGTGTCCTCACCGGTTCTTGCTGCCAGGCAATGGGGCTAACCACCAAGCCACCTTGCAGACCAGCACAAGGTTCAGCACTGCAAAATTTAATTGGTGCAAACTGTGATTAAATGACATGTCAGAAAAAAATATCAAGTGAAGCATACAGAGGAACAAACAAAGCCAGCCTTGACTTAAGTAATGCCACACTATGAAAAATACTCTGTTACAAGTAAAAGTCCTGCATTGAAAATGTCACTTAAGTAAAAGCAGTAAGTATTGTCATAAAAACATAATGAGGTATTAAAAGTAGAATGCAGAAGAATGCTACCTGTGACTGTTTTGATTACTATTAATATTGTTATTAATGCATTCCTGCACAAGCAAGATCTTACTGTTGTAACTGATTTGGTGAAGCTCACTTTAAACTGTTTGGTGTGGGACTAATGCAGATATTCATTCTTTTCAATTTGGGTGTATCTACTTTCTCCATTAATTGACTGATTGTTCGGTTTGTAAAAAGTCAGAAAATGGTGAGAATTGATGTCAGAAGTGTTCATAATGATAATCAGAACTGTTGATGATTTCCTGTCGATTGCCTAATTGATGAAATACTAATAATTCCAGCTGTATTTAAGCTCTTTATATATTTTAAGTACAAAAATTGGGCACAAGTAGTAACTGCTGTTTCAAATATCTTTTTGGCTGATGAAATTTGAAGAGGGTGTAAAGAGTGTGAAAGTAAAAGCAAAAAGTAAAATTATTGGTCAGGTTTCCTTTATTTATGTAGCACATTTAAAACAACACAAGTTGAGTGCTTTCTGTTTGAGACTCAATCAGGAGTAGCTCAACTATTAGAGGTGACATTTCTGTTACCAAGTATGATTCCCTCTGATATGTGATGAAAAAGGAGTAGAAAGAGGCATGACATGAAAATCCTCAAGTGAAGTACAAGTACCTCAGATCTGGACTTAGTTACATCACACCACTGAACCAAGCCAAGGACTGGGACCATAATAATATATAAGAATGACACAGTGGACAAGAACAAGAAATGTAGAGATTAAATAAAGTGCATAAACCTTTTTTACTCACATACTATTGCTATAATTGGCATGTAATAGAGTAAAAGTAGAAAGTGAAATGAAAAGTAAAGTATAAAAATCTTAAAGTGAATCACAGTACTTGAGTAAAAGTTGCATTCAGTCAGTAAACAACGATTGGATTAGAAAATACTACATGAAGTATATAAAACGTGTCTGCCTTCAGACTATTTCAAATTAGATATTTATGATTGGTATGAATTTACAGATATTACAATTAGCAACTCTGTGACCTTTGACCTTTAACTGGCATAAATTATTCCTGATTTTTTATTTTTTATTTTTTTTTAATACTTAAAGTTAAGAGAGTGCCACATTTATGCTAATTTGTGGGAAATTAAATATTAAAAAAATATAGATATTAACAAATGGAAGGAAAGGGGAACAATAATAAAGCTGCTGCAGTAAAACGCAAAACCGGTGTTTCAAATTTCATGTCCCTCATTATTCCGCTATTAACGTACAGCCAAATATAAATATATTTAATAACCTGACATATTTATCACAAGTGGTGTCATTTTTAAAATCCTAAATAAAACGTATTTCGACTGCAACCCCACAAAGAGCCCGGACCCTTACAGCGGTAGTCGGTGCGGCAGCAGCGGAACTGTTTGTCAAGCGGTTAAAAGGCAGTTGACGGAGGCTAGCTAACGTTAGCTGTCAGCCGGGTTCAGTCATTGTGCGGGGATGGAGGTAACACGCAGAAGTAAGTAGCCAGACAGCTTTCGCACATTGCCTTTCTCGGCTCGTTGTATACATTACGGCAAGGTACAACAGAGCAGTCACAAAATATATGTTTAAAACGGACAAGAGTGAAAAGGGAGCTTCCTCGGGGTTTATGCTACTAGCTAGCTAGCCTGCTAGCTAGTAGCGGCGGTTTATGTGCTCCACTGCTGGCTAGCACGCTCGCCTCGTTACGCTAACATGCGGATATTAATGCTTTCTTCTTCTTTTTTCTTTACTCCTTCCAGATTATAAAGACAGTTTAAGCACGGTGTACAGCGCCATAGAGGAGGCGGACTTCCTTGCCATCGATGGAGAATTTTCAGGTAACCGTTTGTAGCAGAAATGCCCATGGAAATAGTCACCACTGTGTGTGTGTGTATGTATGTATGGGAACTCATAAGTGTTTGGTGTTTTTAGGGATAAGTGACGGTCCTAATGTCAGTGCACTCACCAACGGGCTGGACACACCGGAGGAGCGGTACACGAAGCTGAAAAAGGTTAACCGAGTTCATGCATACCACATTCTTCTGCACACTCCACATGCATACTCCGGTGCACCAGTCTGCTCTGTTCATCCACGGTCCTGCAGCTGCCTGAACACCGTGCTGTTTGCTGTTTTGTCTTATTTAAAGCCCTTTGTTTCTGTCCACCAGCATTCCATGGACTTTCTGCTGTTCCAGTTTGGATTATGCACGTTCAAGTATGACCAGACAAAGTCAAAGTGAGTGACATCTGCTTGATAACGAACACAAATAAATCAGACATTGACATTCTAGGACAAATCAAAAGTACTGTCTCCATTGTCTTCTGCTCGTCTTCATTTCATTTAGTAAAATCACTTGAGTTTCATGCAAGTCGTGATTCTTTGAACCATCTCATGACTTGAAACATGACTGGATTACAAAATGGGCCACTGCCCAAAAAGAGGCCCACATGCCTTCATGCTTACAGCGTGCCTAAAGCTTTGTGCTGATTCAATTGAGAAGTTCTTTGAAAACATGCCCCATCAAAGCATGTTATCAGCTGACACAATGAGGGACTTATGACATGTTCTGCTGTATTACCAGATTTTGAGGCCTAGGTTTTATGTCATGTTCTGTCGAAATTCTACGCCGTCATTTAGCTTTTATCATGTGTATTCTGAAATCACTGCACAGCAAACAGAGTGGTCTTATTGCATTGGGAAAACTGTGGCGTTAATGAGGGCCCAGTAGCTGATTTTTGCCCCAATAGGCTAACTTCAATTTAAAATGGTCAAACAGTCTACATAGACGTCCCCAATGCCTTTTAATGAGTCCTCTGCAAAATACATGTAAACTACAGACTGATAATGAAATGATAGCAACGATTTGCTTGCACATTGTTGTTATAACCCCGAAGAACTTGAATGATTTCCCCCATCCTAATTTTTCTATTCTGTCATTTCTCTGCAGGTATATCACAAAGCCCTTTAACTTTTATATATTCCCAAAACCGTTCAACAGGACGTCCCCTGACATAAAGTTCATCTGTCAAGTAAGTGAGCGTGCCTCCTCAGGGTTACTGGGTTGCCTTTCTGTAAACAAGTGAGATAAATTACTTTTAGGCTTTATAATGCTCGTTCATGCAATGCCTTCTCAGCTGCGGAAAGATATGAAAAAACATCCCCTTTGTCATTTCAGAGCTCCAGTATTGACTTCTTGGCCAGTCAGGGTTTTGACTTCAACAAAGTTTTCTGTAATGGTGAGTGTGAAATGAATGTTGACACGTGAAATGCCCTTTTTGTATTGCAGAGTGCATGCTATCGGGATGGCATCGTATGTAAAACTTTAACTTCTGCTTGGTCAGTTTGTTAGTCAAATCTTTCATTACTTATTTTTCTTTTTTGTAATCAAACGTCTGTTTCATGTAACCATTTAATTTAATGACGTTCTTGAATGGTGTCTTTGTCAAGTAATGACATGTAAAGTTTTAGATGTTTTGTTCATTTGAGGTAGAAAAATGTGTTGGACAGAAAAATGAATCCTTTACCAAATCAGTACAACAACCTTGGTTTGTGCTTGTACCATTGATTGAAATTTTTGAACATCGTGCAGCATCAATGTTGGCTCATGAAAGATGTCGTCTGACAGACTGGAATGGAACCAAACAAAATGCAGTTCTGTTAGATTTTGTTGGGCCACTCTTTTGTAGAAACCTAAATAGTTAAAAAAATTGTATTTTGCGATGCAGTCCTGAGAGTAAATGTATACAAGATAACAAACAAATGTATTAGCTCAAAATGACAGTCTCTCACACAAACAGCCTCATTGATAGAAACGATCGCAAACATTAGAACGATGAGCTTGTAAAGACGTAAGTTCTCTTAAAAGGTCTGAGCGTCCTCAAACTGTGTTCCACCTCATTTCAGTATCGTACTGGAAAACGGTTTAGACCATTGTAGAATTGGGTTGAAGAACTTTTAAATGTACGTTTACACTCTCTGTAGTCCTTTTTTTTTTTTTAATTCCCTGCTCCCCAGTGTTGTGGTGTTTGCCTGGCCCCTGTAGGTGGAGGACTATGTCGCTGCTGCTTATGTTCACCCATTCAGATATTGTAACAACTCGTGAAAGCTGTACAGGCTTGGCAACACTGGCAAGATCTATGATGGTTCTCATTTATTTCTGGTAGCTTCAGTGAAAAAGCAACTTAACTCCTCTTTTTCAAAGAGAGCTGCCAACTCATCCAAAAGGCTTCTTTAACTCTGAACTGAGCTGAAGAAGTCTCTTGGGCAAGACGAGACACATGTTGAAGAACGTAAAGAAGTACAGCTGCTTCTTAGCTGAAGCTCCTAGAGACACCATGACCTAGATGGTTGGAAATCTACACATTTTGGTTTTCCACTACCTTATCACAGCGATGGTAATATTGTTTGCAACATTCAGTGACCTACAATGCCAGGAACATTGCTAAAGCTACTGTGCAACACCTTGCCAGAGGAAAACTCCATATTGCTAAAATGCCCCATTTATCCCCAGTATTGATCTGTCACCTGTATCTGAGTATTATCTGACTAGCGGTTTAAACAACCTGCAGGTTTCTACATTTACACCTGCTATAACAATAAATTCGTACTGTCTCGATTGTGTGCCCAAAGTTTGATCCAGTCTCCATATACATATTAGTCTTGCATGACTGGCTGATTTGTCAACAATCTGCACATCCACTTTCAAGGGAAGCAATAGAGTATTATAGGCTCTGTGTTGTTCTACTGCTGAGCTAATGCTGCTGCTACTACCTGTAGTTTTAGTTGAGGTTAATTAAGTTAGCAGGAGGAAACGGGTTTAAGTGACCTTTTAACTTTTCTTTGTTTTTAAGAATGTGGCCTTACTGTATGAACTACATTTACGCCTGCCTGAGATCAGATCACAATGCGATCCTGACCGTGTAACCAACAAACTGTAGTGCATTTAGATCTGGCTGTAGCATGCATTGTTACTTATTTAGGTAGCTTTTCTGGCTACTGGTCAGATTTTAATGGTGGCTGCTCATGTGAGGGAATGTCCAGTTGCACTAACTGTTTAGTACAAGCGTATAACTACAGGTCATTGTACATTGGTAAAATGGAGACTTTTTTTTCTGTTTTTTTTAAAGGGATTCCCTACCTGAATCAGGAAGAGGAAGCCCAGCTGAGAGAGCAGACTGAGGAGAGGAGGAATCAACATGCTAATGGTGTAGGGACCCCATCCTATATCTCCCCGTCATCCTCCAAAGGCCCGGCACACGTACCTGAGGAACATAAAGATTTCATCAACAGGGTGGTGTAAGTGTTACGCTTGGAGTCCTTTTATCTATTCTGAAACATGCGGTACAGCATAGAGGCAGGGAAGTAGCTGTTGTGTCAGACTGATGGTGCCAAATCAATTCTGGATAGTAAGACTTGTGTGTGAGGATTGAGACAAATGTTGTGGATGCTGGATGATTAGTTCTTTGACATGGTAACCAGGTGTCTTGTCTCTGGTTACCTCCCACTGGGGGTATATCGTAGCTGGAAGGAGCCGCTGTCATTGCCCCGTGGGCAGACCCAGAGTCACACAGGAGGGACAGTTGGTGTTTTCACAAGGTTTTGGTCTAATTATGTGTTGATCATTTCTGTTGTGTTTTCCTTACAGAGAGAAGGTTGAGGCCCTCTTCAGTAACTCAGAGAAGACTTTGGACTTAGATCCATGTACTGGGTAACCTAGCCTTTCTCTCAAAAGTCACATCAACCCTGAATTTATATTTAACATGTAAATCATGAGTTTTATTTTTACTTACCAGGTTTCAGAGAAAGCTGATCTACCAGACGCTGAACTGGAAGTGAGTGCCGCTTAGCGCTTTGCCTTTTGTTGTTGTTACCACGTTTGTTTGTTTGTTTGTTTGTTTGTAGGTTGACATTTTTCTTGATCTCTCAGGTTCCCCAAGGGTCTTCACGTAGAAACAATGGAAACAGAAAAGGTCAGCAGATGTTTTGTTTTTTTTACCTTTTTTGTCACCTGTTCTGTTTTAGTGTAGAATTCTAAATGTAAGCTCTGTTTCTGTGCAGAAAGAGCGATACATCCAGGTCAGTAAAGTTGATGAAGAGGAGAGGAAGAGGAGGGAACAGCAGAAACTGGAGAGAGAGCAGGTGAGTTGTGGCTTAAGAGAGATCTTGAATTCACATTCTTGTCTTAATTGCCAAGTGTATCGACTGTAGGAAAACCTGTAAACCTGTTGGTTCATCTTCCTTAAACACTTTACTTTTCTTTTTTGACAACAGGAGGAACTAAATGATGCTGTCGGCTTCTCCAGGGTCATTCACGCCATCTCTAAATCTGTGAGTCAATCTTGAGTTTGTATTTAAAATTCTTCTCAAAGTTACAAGTTTTGGATTCCACACTGGACTGCCTTAGCATTCACGAGATACGTTACTCAGCTTTGCTTTGGGAAATCCTTTCCATCTGACCCACAGGGGAAACTTGTCGTTGGCCACAACATGCTCCTGGATGTGATGCACACCATCCACCAGTTCTACTGCCCTCTGCCAGAGGTACAAGATGGATATTTTAAATATAGAGTGTTTTTCAGCAGCTAAATATTCAACCTTTTTTTTTTTTTTTTTTACTACATAAAACAGCATTTTAAAGCACAGTAATGTGATCTATGCATTATTTATGACCATATGCTTTTCTCTAGGATCTGCAAGACTTTAAAGAGGTTACAATGTGTGTCTTCCCAAGGTAGTTTCTCCTTTTTATGTAAATGTGCTTTCATGTTTTCACACATGCATTTCTAAGCTTTTTTTTGTTTTGATTGTTGGATGTTGTTGTTTATTTGTTTGCAGACTTCTGGACACCAAGTTGATGGCTTCCACTCAGCCGTTTAAGGTAAACCATTTACTTCAGTGCTGCAAGGAAACCACAGACGCATTGTGCTTTAGTTGGTGTCACTGACGGATGTATTGAAAGGTGGAGGGAAGAAAAACATTAGATGCAATAACCTTTTTTTTTTTAAGATGCCTGTACATCTGTCACTCTGAAGTTGTTTTCTGCTCAGTTTATTGATATTGTTAGCTATTCTACACAAATTACTTTATCCACATACTTGCCCTGTAAAGCTAATTATGATTTTAAGTAGATTGAATTTTTCATATAATTGGTGTGATTATGCTGTGATGGTGCAACTGAAGCTCTTCCATCATCCTGAGATTTAATTTGTGATTTTTGTCTTTAAATTCTACATGAATAGATGAGTGCTTTTAACATGTTGTTTTTTTTACCTTTTGCATGACAGGAGCTGATCAATAATACTTCTCTGGCAGAGTTGGAAAAACAGCTGAAGGAAACCCCCTTTAAGTCGCCACAAGTCGGTGAGGAAATACACTGACCCCAACCATAAACAAAAATATCCAATAAAACAAGAAAAAAAAAAAGAAATCCTGCTGACATCTTTCCTTCCCTCTCCTTGTCAGAAACGGCAGAGGGCTTCCCCAGCTATGACACGGCCCAGGAGCAGCTCCACGAGGCGGGGTATGATGCCTACATCACTGGCCTGTGTTTCATCTCCATGGCCAACTACCTGGGTAACGCACAGTCACACTGGACCTGTTTACAAATGAAGAACAGTGTCTTGAATACACGCCATTTTAACTTGTTCTGCTTGACATGCCTTTGCAGGTTCTTTCTTGACTCCACCTAAAGCTTACATCTCAGCCCGCTCAAAACTAATTGAGCCTTTCTTCAACAAGTAAGCGATGCCTAGAGTTTGTTGAATTCATTGAATAATTGCTCAAGGTGTTTTTGTAATGTTCCTACTTTGTTTTCTAGGCTTTTCCTGATGAGGATTATAGATATACCCTACCTCAACATCACAGGACCAGACTGTGAGTCGCCTAACATCCAGTTTTTTGGGGTGTTTTTTAATGGTTTTGGCTCACTAGATGCTTACATTTCTTCAAACCTTTTATGCATGGCTGTTTTTTAATTATTACTTAGAGCTGTTACTCTATAATCGGTTGTGAACAAAACAAAATGGGCAATTAAAAGCTGTGCAGAGCTGCACAGATGGCATTATTTCCTATTTGATTTCGCACTTGAGTTGACCTTTCACATTACACTGAGTAATTTCATTCATTGCTAAAATAAAGCAACTTAGCTTGGATTGAAATTAAAACTGCACTCGTCACTTCTCCACTTCATGTTTCCCTTCGATTTCTGCTGCTCGTACAGTGCAACCCAAAAGAGACCATGTCCTGTATGTCACCTTCCCAAAAGAATGGAAGACCAGTGACCTCTACCAGCTCTTTAGTGCCTTTGGTAAGACATCTTTAAGCATGTTACATCTACTTTCAGACATGTATTACCTGCTGTTTATCCTGTATCCTCTCATTTATCCACTCAGGAAACATCCAGGTTTCATGGATAGATGACACATCAGCTTTTGTGTCCCTGAGTCAGACGGACCAGGTACAAATAGGTAAGCATGACACTCCAGTTGAGTACACGCTCTGAACTGGGCTCGGCACAAAAACATCTCAGACAGTATTAATATCTTTGTCATTGTGCAGCTATGAACACCAGCCGCTATGCAGAGAGCTACAAGATCCAGACATATGCAGAGTACATCCAGGCTAAAGACAAGGACAAGCCTGGCCAAACAGCCAAAACCTGGGGCGAAGACGGCTGGGTGAAATCTCACTACACCTCCTCCACTACTTCTGGGTTTGGATACCCTAGGTACGCCTGCGCTGCTGCATACTACATTTTTCAGCGTAGCATTCTGTATATTTGTGTAGTAGTTTCAGCGGGTGGCACACGCTCTGTTTACACTGATATGTCTGGCCTATTTTTTTTTTCCCGTTCTAGGTTGAGGAAACGCAGCATCAGTCCCGTTCAGGGAGAGCAGGGAACCGAAGAGGCTCTAATTGCAGACGGCTGGAGTCACTACTCATACCCGGATAGCACCGGCAGCAAGAAGATGAGAACTGATGGTGTGTGAATTCATGAGTGCATTTGTACTTTCCTGCTGCAGCGTGGTAGCATGCAGCAGGTTTCCCCCTAGGAAAGTACTTAGCAGAGTTACAGCGTGCCCTGAGGCAAAGGGCACAGCCAGAGACGTAAAGTTAGGGAAGCCTTGGTAATTTGTTTAACATCAGATGTTTATATTTTATTAATGACCACCTGCTCCAGAGCAGATGGGTCAGATGCCTTCTTAACTGACAGCATTGTACCCACAGACATTTATCCTGGAGAGTCCATTGAAGGAGCACATGAAGTATTCACTACAATGCATCTTTGGTTTTCCTTGTCCTCTCTTCTAGTTGTGCCATTTTGTAGTTGAGGATACAGATTGGTGACAAATTTAAAGGAAAAAGAACAACATAAAGGGTCATGTTGGGCCACTATGTTCTCTACTGTCCTCAATTGGTGTGCTGATGGTGGTGGAGGGTACTACCCCTTACACATTGGTCCAAAATCTCCCATAGGTATACAGTTGGTTTAGATCTGGGGAATGTGAAGGCCACAGCATATGATTCATATCCTCTTCATACTCAGTGAGTCTTTATGCTCCTATAGATGAAGGCATTGTCGTCCTAGAAGAGACCACTCCAGTCATAGAATAGAAATGTGGTGTTTCCTCAGAACAAAGGTGATCATTAGAACAACGCTGTATTGGTTTGCAGTGACTTTGCCCTCTAAGGGGGCAAGTGGACCTAAACCAGCAAATCTCCATCCACATGACAGAACCACCAGATCAGACTTTTCCGTTAATTCGTCACCTGTCTGTATGTGTCCATTTACTGTTAAGATTTCTTCGGCATTATCGAGTCATTTTGTCTCGCTTGTCGTTAAATACGATGTGTTAGGCATTTGGTTAAACCTTTTTAACTTGTAAAGCTCAACCTTAAGCTTGCATTCAGCATAAGGAGATCTAATTCAGGATCTTCTGCACTGGTTGTCACTGTTTTGTAGATCCAAGCAGACAGGCCAATGCAGAAGCTGTCCAGAGCAAGACGTCAGAGGGATGGCTTAAGACAACGTAAGTGTTTTTTCTTTTATTATTATTTTAAAGAAGCAGTGACCGCACTTATGCTGTCACTATTGTCCTGTTTGTTGGCGTTTTAAGCCCCTTTTAATGGACGCTGTGTTCTGCAGAGATGCATCCAATTCGGCTGAGTTGAGCCCAGCCCCTGATGACGATAAAAGTTCTGGGAGCACAGATCCAGGCAGTGATGCTGAGGGGACGATCACTTGGCAGCAAACCTCAACGGTCCAAGGGAGGAAAGGTCAAAAGAACAAGAAAAAGAAATCTGAAGGTGTGTTGTGTTCATTTATGCATTAAACCTGTTGGGTTGACAGATTCTGAATGAATCAATGTACTGAAATGTGGCTTTTGTCGTCATTTGAAAATGTGTCTTCGTCTTCTTGTACAGCAGCTGAATCCACGACCTCCTTGTTTGAAGTCCCAGAAGTCTGGTAGCGAGAGGCGAGGAGTCAAGAGGCCACTGTCCCTCACTGGGTTCCTGCTCAGGGTCTCTTCAGAAGCACTTGGGGCGCTCTCCTTCAAAGTCGTACAGCACTGGGAGTGGTGCATGCCCTAAATTCATTCGTTCACTCAGCAGCTGTGGATACCGTGTCCAAAGCTACCAGCCCAGCCACTTGACTGGACTATTGAAAGAGACAACACAAGCCATAACAACAGCTGCCATATTTTGATGTTACGCCAGAGGAGCAGGCAACTCTTCTTGGTAAACCACACACACACACACACACACACACACACACACACACATACAGGCCACTAGATCTTGTAAATCTTAACTAGAAAACTGTTCATTTATTCTATGATGTGATCAGACTGGAATCTGCCGCCACAGTCATGCTGTCACTTTGAAATCATTCATGAATTTTATTGACACGGTCACCTCTCAACAGTCTTATATTTCATGAGTGTGAAGCGTGTTTGTGCGAATGCGTGCATGTGAGGGAGATGTACGTTTTCTTTAGTCTTTGTATCTGTGAATTTGATTCATCAATCGTAAAAGATAAAATACCACTTGACAGGTCCTGTAGTTTACAATGTCAGGGTTACTTAGTATTTTAATGCAGTCAATTATTTTTCCCATTTTAAAAATTGAGTTCTGTCAACTTCTCAAGTTTTATCAGACATATATAAGCTCATCAATGATAATGTGATATTTATTATTGGTGGCATTTTGACCCTTCATGAGAGGTGCTGGTTTGTTCTGTTGTTTTGTGTACAGAATCGTTTTCCTTTACATTTTTGTGTTCAATGTTTTGTAACTGTGTCAACCTGCAACAATTTCAGAGTATGTTCTAATGCAAAATGTGTAAACGTTAAGTAAACGGATACTTTTTTTTGTATAAGATAAAGTTTAAAAATCCTTAAATATGGGAAAAATTAAAGAATGTTTCTTAGTAATTTGTTTCCATCTCTTCTGTTCCCAAACCGACCTTTTGCCGAGTTAAAATTTGGTCTCTGCACTGTAACATTCACATTAGGGCACGACTTGTTAATAATAATTAATTTTATTTGTATAGCGCTTTCCAAGAACTCAAAGACGCTTCACAGGATAAAAGCAATAAACAACTAATACAAAAGTAGACAACAAAGAAATACAGCAAGCAGATAAAAACAACACTAAATGTCAAGATAAAGGCCTAGGTGGGAAAAGCAGAGCGGAACAGGTGAGCTTTTAATTTAGATTTGAATATTACTGGGTGTGTGGTGTCACACATACGTTGTGGAAGAGAGTTCCAGAGGGTGGGGGGCGACGGCGGCAGAGAAGGCCCTATCCCCCCAGGTTCAGTGCTTGGTCCTGGAAATGATCAGGAGGTTGGAATTAGCGGAGTGGAGGGTACATGAAGGGGTGTGGGGGGGGAGCATGGTTATGGAGTGCTTTATGGGTGAGTAGAAGGATTTTGAATTTAATGCGGTAGGCGATGGGAAGCCAGTAAAGGTTTTGAAGGACAGGGGTGATGTGGTCTCGGGGAGGCGGCAGAGTTTTGGATGTATTGTAGTCTATTGAGGAGGTTGGTGGAGGTTGATACACAGACTATGAACTATGCACTTGTTTATCCACATGCTCCAGTTTAGAGGCTCTAACGCTGGTAAAACCATAAGCTGGTGTTGCTAAACAGCATTCAAAAAAAAAAAAAAAGCTCTTGGAACTTTTACTTGACACGTTTAAATAATCTTTTGACTCAAATTTGGACTTATTTTTTCTTTTATTGTCACCTGTGTGTACTTAAAAAGTCAGACACAAAAATTGGCATTTGAATAGGTTTATTCACACAGTACCAAAATTACAAATCCAATGCATATTTAAAAATACAGCAGTCTCTTTAATTGTTGAAGTGATAATTCACTGCAGTACATTAATAGTATTAATTATGCATCGACTCGTCTGTGACAATAGGTGCTAGACTTACTGAACTATTACTCAGCGTGTGAAGCACTGAGTTCTGTGCATTGTTCAGTTTTTATGATTGTACCCATACTGTACAAGTGAAGTTGATTTTGTGTAGTATTGTTAATCCAGTAGTTATACACAGCTCCTATGTGCTTAATTTGTACTTCCAGACCATAACTAATTATGTTACAGCTAAAATTGTCTTAATGTGCAAAATACTGCTTGTAGTTTTTTTTTCAGTAAAAACATGTCTGAGGATGTCCCACTAAAACACAAAGCATCTTTTCTATTGTCTTTAAATGATTTAATTCCTCCAGGTGATGACAGTTAAGGCATCCCGGAACCTGCAGATGTTTAGTTGGTGCAGGTTTATGCTCGGTTTCCTCGAGACCCTTGCTTGACCTCCATTAGACACAACCCAGGAAAGTGACCATTCATGCTGAGGAAGAGAACACAAGGAGGAAATGGTTCATAAATATTTAATTGGAGAACAAATTGAGCCAGAAACACTGTAAGAGTCCTCACCTGGTTTGTCCGAGCAGCACAACCACAGACAAGGTGCCGTCTGGGAGAGATCTGAAGAGTTTTCCCAAGCGGCAGTCCAGCTTCTTCATCGTGAGATCCATTTCCTGGTCCTACACATAGTACACATTGGGGGCATCATTACATATGTGCTGGACACCGGAGCTATTCTGAAAAATCTGATCATTTTCCATCCAAATTGGATTCATACACAGAGATTAAAAAACACTGTTTATGGAGTAATTCTGTAAACTGCTGCTACTCGCCTTAAACTAATGGACGTAGTAAAATTCATTCCACAGGACGGTTGTAATACACACCACTATGAGTTACATAACAGTTGGATGGTCATCAACACACCTTGATTCATAGGACCTTGTATCTAAATGTCTAAGATACCTAATCCTTCAGTAATAACCACAAGACCTGGAGGAATAGGTTTTTAAAACTCCTACCAACTCTAAACTGGGACAGATTATTCTTTGTACTATGCACCTTTCTACTGGCTCTACAATCACTTCAGAAAGTGTTAGATAGCATTTTTGAACACTCTGCTGCTCTCATTACAACCATATTAAGACTCTTAATTCAGTACTTTGTAGAAGCTCTTTTGACAGCAGTTACAGCTTTAGGTCTTCTTGGGTAAGTCTCAACAGGCTGTGGAGATGTCAGACCGGGCAGTTTATTCCATTCTTTCTGGCAGATCCTCTCAGGCTGTCAGATTGGATAAGAAGCGTCTGTGAACTGTCATCCTCAGGTCTTTCTATAGATGTTCTGTGGGGTTTAAGTCTGAGCTTTGGCGAGACCACTGGGACAGACAGAGAGCTGTACCACCCAAGAGTTGTCTTGATTGTTTCAGGTCACTGTGGTGCTACAAGGTGAACTGTTGCCCCGTACGCTGCAACAGGTTTTCCTAAAGGACCTCGAGGTATTTGGTTGCATTCTTCCTCCCCTTATCTCAGTTTCCCCGTCCGTGTCACTGATAAGTACCCCCATAGCATGACGCTGCCACCACCATGCATCACTGTCGGGATGATTATGCCCCTGCCCTGATCTATGATCCACCACAGTTCTACAGAGAGTTCTTCGGCCCGGTGTTTGTCTTGACATGCAGTGTAAATGGTGGGACCTTAGATATATCAGCAGAAGAAAATTCAGTTTACCACAGATGGATTCCAGTGTCATTGTAGACACATCTCAGGAATAAATAAAACAAACAGGATAAACGTGGAGACAATTTGGAGCCACAGAGAAAAAGACAATATCTTTAAAAATCAGGTTTCAGCTTTTGCTTTGTGAGAAATCTGTAAACATTGCTAAATGCATGCTTTCACTTTGTCATTATGGGGTACTGAGCGTAGATTAGTGGGAAAAAAATGTAAATTCTCTCAATGTAAAATTAAATCAGGCCCCCATGACGCTAATGGATGGATCTAGGAACGGACAGTGCTCTGCTGGTGTACAGCTAATTTTTGTCAAAAGCAAAAGACGGACTAATGATGACAAAATAAGCCTCATAAGTGGACCTTGAAAGTGGACAGCGGATGCAAATGCAGGTCTATTCATACAGATATTCTATCATTTGGGGGGAAAAAAATAGTAGAGAACAGTGTTGTGTGTGCACTTAAGGCAGACAGTGACTTAGAAAGCAGACAGCAGATGCACATGTTGTTCTGTTTGTACTACAGCAGCTACATGTTGGCAGTCACACTACCCATCATGTCAAACACAGAAAAAAAAAACCAAAACAGCGCTCCCACCGATGTTTGTTAAAGGCTGTGACTTTGCATGTTTTACAGGATATTGCATCAAAGCACCTCCAAAGTGACTTCTTCAAATACGACTGTTTTAATGATCAAATGCTAACATGTGGATGACTTTTAACTCCTCACAACAAGCACTTCTAATTTGTTTTCCTGGCACATGTGCAGTTTTTGGAGACTTGGGTGGATGACAGCACCCTTCCGTCAGTCGTTAGTCTAGATATCCATTCATTCATGATCTATACACCGCTTAATCCTCACTAGGATCGTGGGGGACAACCTGGACAGGTCGCCAGTCTATCGCAGGGCTACACTTAGAGACAGACAACCAAGCACACTCACATTCACACCTACAGACAATTTAAAATCACCAATTAACCTCAACAAGTTTTGGGACCTTGTGGGAGGAAGCTGGAGAACCTGGAGAGAACCCACGCTGCACAGGGAGAACATGCAAACTCCACACAGAAAGATCTCGGATGTCCTCACCGAGACGCGAACCGGCGACCTTCTAGGCAACGATGCTAAGCACCGAGCCACCTTGCAGCCCTGTCTGTTCCTAAGGCTAGAACCAAACGGGGAAAGAAAGCTTTTAAATTCGCTGCCCCCTCGACCTGGAACACATTGCAAAAAGACCTGAAACTTCAAGAGCTGGTCTCTTTAAACATGTTTGAAGTGTTCCTAAATGACTTGGAGGCAAAATCATCAGTCTGTAGATGTTTCGACAGATGATTACTTTGCTAGTTATGTTTCGGATCTGTACTGATTTCTTATCTTCAATATGTAATCACCATGTATTATGAGTGTGATGTCTGTGCGGATGCTGTTGTGACCTTGTCTGTCTGTCAATTGTGCTGCTGCCTGTCTTGGCCAGGACACTTCTGTAAAAGAGATTCTTAATCTCAATGAGCCTTTTCCTGGTTAAATAAAATAAACAAATGAGCAAAATTCCACATCTTCCTAGCATTTCTGTTCTGTATTTTGTCATACCTGTGTTATGCATCCATTTTATTATGATAAAATAAAACCAAGCCAAACTTTTCGAAAGTATTTTTTAAAAACAAGGAAAAACTCAAGAGTCTGTGGCAATATTTATGGCCTCGGGCAGCTGCAGTGCTCAGAGCACACCAGAAAACAACAGTGCTGAATAGACAGACAAGCATTCATCAGAGTGTTACCAAAACATTTAAACTCTGAAAAAATCTCGTGTTTGTCGTCTCAGGCTGTTCTTTCAGTTTAATGATGAATAAACTTATGAACTCAGAACTAACATAACACGATAAAATCTGTCATGGCATATTGTGAACATATATAGTCATCTAAAACGTGACAAAAATTATATGTGACAAATAATGTGACATATGACATTTCACAGTGATCCACATTTCAGAATGTGTTATAGCTAAGTTAAATCAGTACAGAACTGACTTTACCTGAAAACTGTGGTGCACGTTGGCTGTGTCCTTGTCCTCCGCTGCTTCCTCATCAGCATCAACTGTGGTCACTGGCATTGCCATGGCGACCCATGAGGACAAGTGGGATGGAGTTAAAGATTGACAGATGAGGTAGTTCTCTTTCCGTAGATCCTCAGATGAACTGAGAGCTGCATGTTTGCCCTCTGAACTCTCAAACTCTGTCAAACAGAGATGTACACAAACTCTGTATGAACTCCCACATACACAGTGCAGCGAGATAGAATTCATTACATAGTTTTTTTTTACTCACGTATACGTGCATGTCGTGCGTGTTTTGCAGGTTTGACCGGCAGGGTGACTCTCTCCACCGTACCAAAGTGACTAAATGTCTCCCTGACTGTCTCCTCAGACAGTTTAGATCTGGTCTTGGTGAGCTGCAGCTGACTTGTTTTCGCTGCCTGCAAACCGTTTGCTGCTTTAACAGGAGAGACACCAGAACATTCAGCTTCTAGCGTATGTCCGTTAACCTTCACAGGTGTCTTTATGCATTCAGCCGCGCTGGGGTTCAGTTTAACAGCATAGAGGTGAGTCGTGTTCAGAGTGTCACCCATTATAGCATCAAGAGTCAGATCCAGGTCCAGCATTGACTCATACACAGGCCTCTGCACCTAGAAAAGAAGAAATATTGACTGTCTAGAAAGGTTCGGATGATGAAAAGGGAAGAGAAGCAAAAGAAAAAAGGGAAGAGAGTTACCTTCATGGACTGTCCAAGCACATTAAGTCCATTCAGAGCTTTTAAAGCCAGCATTGCTCCCTCTAGCAGCTCAAACTCGACCTCTGCATGGACCTGCAGACCGAACATCATCAGAAAATGGAGGTAAAGTAAATAAAGAAAACTGAAAAATAGGAGAGAAAAAAATCTAAACAATTACACAGCTCTAGTTTAATAGCAACCGAAGCAGCATGAGGGCAGTTGATGAGACATACTCTGACACTTGAGTTCAGCATTTTAATTCTTCTAACTGGTCCACAGCAACAAAACAGGCGCCTCACTTCTCTCTCGGAGAAACCTGCAGGGAACGGCCCAGCAAACACCACACACATATCCCGAAGATTGGCACACACCTGCAGAATAAACACACACAGTGAAGAGTGCGTCCACACGGGATGCTGCAGAACAATACATGTTTGGAGTTAGTGTCTCACACTCCGGTACTGCTGCTGCTCCAGATGAGGGAAGCACCTTTTCAAATGGTCTGAGAAGGAAGAAAACTGGACGACAGAGAGGAAAGGATGCTTTGTCTGTCTCCTGAAAGATACCAGCACCTGAGAAGGAGAGGAGGAAGAGTTTAATGATGGATAGTGAAGGCAAATGAGGAATGAAGCCAAACATAGAGGGGAACGGATGCAAAGAAACAGAAAGGTAGACGGAAGGCAGTAGCCTGTCACTGCTGGTTTGATTGAAGATACTCTGGTGGCACAGTAGACTGATACTGATGTATATTCACCTACAGTTTAATCAGTGATAATCAAATGCATCTCCTGAGCCAAAGAGTAAACGTATTAATCTGCCTTCATATTGTCATTTTATTGTCCATTGCTAAATTATGTAGAAATGTCATGAAAGATTCAAAACATTCAAAACTTAATGAATAAAAGGCTGCTGATGTCTAACAAACGGGTAAATCTGCAAACTTGCTGAAAACAAAAACACATCGATTATTATTCCAAGGAACAACAAAAACAACAACATGCTTATTTGGGGTTCAGACCAGAGTTTGATCAGGTTCAGTAAACTGCCCCCTGACTTCTCACCTCTTTGTCAGAGCCATGCCACTGCTGGTTGGACAGATTCAGGGCGATATCAGAACGCTTTCCTAAAAAGACTACTGACCGGCCGAGTGTCTGCAGCACGTCAGCAAACCTGCAAAGAAAGAAAAACTAAGAATCCATCGAGTAAAGCAGCAGAAGAACCTGCAGCGATGTTGGTGTCAATGAACAACATTAAATTAGTCACTTTTGAAAGAATTTTAATGCTTTCGTTAAGATTCTCACACCAGGTTTTCAAGAAAGCTTTAAAAATCAGGAACCCTTTCATTGTAGATTAAATTATTTTGCAGTCATTGATGTATAAACAGAAACTTTCAGGCAAAAACACACTAAATAAAAGAAATCATTAGTCACTCAAGCTTCACACTGTGTCCACAACGCTTATATTTCTGATTTTTTTTCTGTGTTTTACATCATTACTTTACAAAACATACATTTCATCAATTCAAACTGCAATGTGTGGACTGTAACGATTATTGATTAGTCATCAAGTATTAAATTTATTTCCAGCTGCTTTGATAATCAATTAATCAGTTCGATGTATTGGGAAGAAAAAGTCAAACATTTCTAATTCCTGGTTCTTAAAGTTGAATATTTTCTGTCTGTGTTACTAAACTATGACATTATATGTGGATATGATGGGCTGCAATGTGGCTCAGTGGTTAGCACCGTTGCCTCGCAGCAGGAAGGTCGCCGGTTCGCGTCTAAGTGAGGACACCCGGGATCTTTCTGCGTGTTGCATGTTCTCCCCAGGTTCTCCGGCTTCCTCCCACACAGTCCAAAACATGTTGAGGTTAATTGGTGATTCTAAATTGTCCGTAGGTGTGAATGTGAGTGTGCTTGGTTGTCTGTCTCTAAGTGTAGCCCTGTGATAGACACCTGTCCAGGTTGTCCCCTGCCTTCACCCTGAGTCAGCTGGGATAGACTCCAGCCCCCCGTGACCCTAGTGAGGATGAAGCGGTGTATAGATAATGGATGGATGCGGATATGATATTATTACACTGCCACATAATTGTTGAGCCTGCTAAAAACTGCAAAATGTTCCTTTGTGCATGCTGCCCTGCTGTCATCCACCTAAACTTGTGTGTCTGTGAATGAGCCTCTATGCTTTGTAGCACCACGAGCCTCCTAAATTTGCACCCAAACTGCTGCAAATTCTCTTTTGTAATTGCCAAACTGAAAATCTTTGGACTGTGGACAAAACAAGACATTTAACGACGCCTTTTGGGGGTTCAGGACGTGCTGACTGACATTTTTCACTGTTTTCTGACATTTTATACACTAAACAGGTGATCAATTAATCAAGACTTTAGTTGACACATTAATCTGCAATGAAAACAATCATTACATGCACCCCAAACTTATGACTTTCTATCCATCCGTGACAGAGTTTGTTTTTTAAAATGCTCCATTTTTTTGTGTGGGAAACAAGTTGCCTTGGTACGGAAGTGGAAAAACCCAAAGGAAAGCTATTGTTATACTCAGCTCAGCGTGAACATGGTCTGAGTGATGGCTGTAAGATGTCGAGAATACAAAGAGAGTGTGTAACGTGTTGTACCTGTGACTTGGTGTGGGAGCAGATTTGGCAGATTTGCAGTCAGAGGACTCCTCCTCCTCTATTGTGTATCCCCACAGCTCCTCCAGATGAAGCTCCACAACCTGACAGCCAGCGTGCACAGAAAATGTTGTATTATCTGTTTGTGTGTGTGTGTGTGTGTGTGTGTGTGCCTTAGACAGTGCTGCTTCACTACCTGACGAGGTCCTGTTTTGATGAAGTACTGGGCCAGCTCCAGGGCTGCCACAGCATCCTCAGTGGGATTATGACCCTTCTTCTCTTCAGTTTGTATTTGCCTCCTAGGACACAAGTGAAAAATTTAATTATTACCTGTGGTAGGAGTGAGAGAGAGAGACACACACACACACACACACACACACACACACACACACACACACAAACACACAGAAAACAAGAACTCACTTCAGCACCGTCTCGGCCAGAACCTTGAGCTTAAACCTCTGACCGAACTCTCTCCTGTACAGTAGCGAAGTGTCAATTACATGCTGGTGGATGAGCTGCAGGGAGGACACAGACACAATGCGGGTCAAAACCTTCACCCAAGACGTTGCATCGATATTTCAAGAGAGCCTCTCCAAAATGAAATAAAATAAAATACGTGACTACTGCTGGAATAAAGGGAATAAAATGACATCTCTTTACTACTAACCATGTCGAATGAAGCTGGATTCATCAGTTTATTTTGTAGTTGATGCAATGTACATGTTTAAAGTAACCAAACACAGTAGCATGGGGAAAATCTATTAAAAGTAGGAAACAAATATGCTTATGTTTCCTACAGTAGAAAGCCAGTGCACACCAGGGATGTCCTGATGGTCTTCATTTATGAACAGTGGTACATGATTACAAGTCTATGAGCAAACAATGCATTTTGCAGCATGGCGTCCTCAGGCTCACTCTGTATTTATGTTTCATGTTGTGTCAGACGTCATCGGTTTAAAAGCCACATTGCGGCAGACAGCAGTGCATGTCGGTGGGCACATACAGGCTATAAAGACGATAAATAATGCATGTATGTTTTACACGCTCTTTTCCCTGTTAATACACTTCACATGCCTGAGGGTCAGCAGTTTGTTCCAGTCACTTACTTTCAGAGCCATGAGGTCGTTGTTGATGGAGTGGCCCACCAGAACTGCGTCGCCCGGCAACAGCATCCTGATTTTGTCCTGAACATCCCGCAGGGTGGTGGTGATTGGTCGCAACATGGCTGCAGTGATACCAGAGAACCTATCAGGAGGCACCCAGCAGCAGCGGTGGGAACACAGATGTGTTTTAACATTTAAAAATAGTATGTGATGTCAACAAAATAAACTGTATGGAGATGCTTGCATTTACCTTTAGACTTCAAAATACTTAATACTGAAAAAATGCAGTGTCTATAAGATGTAACCAAATACAAATGCCAATAATTATCCCAGACCCAATTCTAAAGCAGGTATAATGTTGGCCATGAGGTTTATTAGGATTTTTTCCCCCATGAAATGAATGCACGTGTACTTGGTGAGGTAGTTGAGGATGCGGTTCTGAGGCTTCACCAGGTCGTCCAGAACACACTTCCCATCACTGTCCACCACAGAAACACGAGCCAACTCATATCCCCTCTCTGTTAGACACTGAAACACAACGTCAACAAGGTGATGAACAGTTTGGAACAACAGTGGACGTGATGTAATAAGTCAAGATGTGATAGCAGTTGCAGAAGACAGACAGTAAACTTTTACACAGGTGTGATTTTGGTTATAGTATAAATACTGTAGGAGAACAGATTTTAACTATCAGTTAACAAAGTGCAAAACAGGCATTAGTGCAACTTTCTGAGTTTTGACCATTAAAGCTGTTGACAACATAGGCAACATCTGTGATATGCAAAATCATGTGAGTGGACGCTTCTCGTTTCCACCATCATGCTACAAATCAGCGGGCAAGGAAATGGAGATGGTGCTCCAGATGTTTCAAAAAGACAAAACAGTTTGGGCAGGGTTTGGTTTTAAAAAGTCTGTCGGATACTCCTGCCACTGGATTCCACGGCAGAAAGAGGGAATTAACTACATAACAGAGAGCATCTCACCATTTCACAGTCAAGTCCATACAGAGGGCTGCTGTCAGTCACGCAGTCGACACTGTCTGTGCACACAAATTCCTCAAAGCCTGGCATTCCTGTGTCAAGAGAAACGAAACAAGAGACTGAGACCACGTCTACACTACACCAATTAAATCTGGAAGCGTATCTCCTCCACACTAAGCTGCCATTTTCATACCCAAAACTAAGCTTTTTAAAGGTGGATATGAGTGGTTGAATCAGTTTTGTATTGACAGCACAACGCTGCATTTTAGTGACTAATTCTTGTAAGAAAATGGTATTTTAAGTTGGCCAAGAACGAAAAAAATTTTTAAAAAAAAGACTGGATAAAAAAAATACCTCTCATTCACAATGGATAAATGTCTGTTTTACCTTCTTAACTAAATGTAAAAACTCATGAATGTTCAGAAACAAAACTCACGCACCCTTCACAGGGTAGTGCTTCTTGATCATCTCCTCCTGGGTGAGAACGTACGCTGTCAGTCCTTTCCTTTGGGTTCCAAACTTGGCGATAACTGGGTGACGTTTCAGTACTGCAACACAATAATACACATGTGCACAATTAAGTACAAGAGCAAAAACACGACAAAAAAACAGAAAAAAACAACAACCACCACTAAGGTAATTACACACAAGACTAACACGCAAAAGTAATACAAAAAAGGCCAATTTATTACGTATGGGCCAAAAAGACACTCGTGACATATTTACACATGATTCTCACCGCTATGCACTTCATTGTCTGGTTTGGAAATAGATGAACAGTCAAGTTCAGGAAGGTCACTGCTGAAAATTCCAGACGCTACGTTGTTAGATGATGGAGTGAAGGTGACCCTCTATAAGTCGGATAAAAAGAAAAACCAAAACATTGATATTTTGAATAGAATTTCTGTCCTTAAATAACTTATGTCAGTGCCTTGAATCCATTCTGGTTACTTACGGTGGTGTATTTGGTCCTGAGGTGTCGCAGCGTGAGGTAGTGTTTGTAAAAGTGGCTCTGCGTCAGACCCTCCACGATCACAACGTTTACACCTTCAACCTTTCTCTGATGGTGGAGACGGCACCAACTAGCAGAGAGAAGACAGCAGGACACGGACAGAAAAGACAGGACCGAAAAGTTATGAGGGCTGCGGTCCGCAAGTCCACAGAGTTTAGTTAAGTGTTTTTATTACTATTGGAGCACAGGGACCCAGTATAAGTTAGTTACTGAGAATTATTTGCAGAGAGCTGACGCAGTAGGTAACACTTTACAGGCATAGTCATTACCTGGGTTGTTTGATGCCACCTGTTTTCCCCAGAGCGGCGTAATGCAGCAGCTCTGTCAGCTCGTTCAATGTAATTGGTTGTTGAAGGCGGTCGAGCGGCACGGAGACCCTCGGCGGGCGAGACAGACGTCCACTCTGCAGCGCTTCATCACCGTACTGCTCGGTTTTTAATCTCTTGGCCTTCTCATGTGCTGTGAAGGCCGAGGTCTTCCTTTTCTTTGTCGTTGCTGCTGCTACTGATGATGATGCTGATGCTGTTGATGATGCTGATGATGATGATGATGATGATGATGATGATGATGACTCCATGTTCAAGCTGATGTTCCAACTTGGTGTTAAAAAAAAAACAACAATTAAAAAAACATTGTGTTATGGACATTAAATGAGAATATAAGTTCACCCTTTGCTCCACTAAAAATGTGTATTGTTTTAAGGTTCACATAAAAGTGAAAAAGCAGAGCCTTGTTTTGGCAAAAAAATAAATAAATAAGCTATCAAATCTCACTAAAGTAATGACCGATATGTGTCACTAACAGAACTGTAATTGCAACTAATGTGTGGATTTCTTTTTCCTTCTAATTATTCTTATTAATTAATTAGTCGAGTGGTTTATAAAATGTAAGAAAACAGTGAAGAGTGTTAATCAGCGTTTCCCAAAGAACAAGATAATGTCGTTAAACATCCTGTTTTGTCCACAATCCAACAGTTTTCCGTTTACTGTCAAAGAGGAGGAAAGAAATCAGGAAACACTCAAATGTTCAAGAAGGATTTTTTTTTAAGGTAATAGTTGACAGCTAATCAGTTAATTGTTGCAGCTCCAGTCTAATTACTAAAAACTGTTAAATATCAAACACTGGCAGGAAACACATTTTCAGTGTTTCATGTTAATTGACTTTTTGATTGTAGATATGTTTGTTTGACTGTATTTTAGACGTGTGCCTTTGAGCTAAAGCAAACAAAAAAAATGTGAGAAAATGTGTTTTTAGTTGAAGAGGCTTTATGCCTTCATGAATAATAGTTTGCAAAACACTCAGTGTGAAGCACTGAAACAAGTAATGTCTTATACAAGGCACTAAAAGGCAGAAAATGTCAGTCAACTGTTCAACATGTTATAAATCCAAAAGTATTTCTAGAAATTAAACAGCATGCTTGTCATTTGGGTTGATGGTCATTATCTGAGCTATACAGCAACATAGTAATTATGGGTATAGTTAGTTTGACTGCAATTACATGATCTTAGCTTTGGGTGACATCATGATGGTAAGCCACCTTTCTCTGGAGATGCATTAAGTTTAATGCTAAGCTAATTCCATATCTGTGTTATTCATATATTTCACATTAAACAAGAGAAACAACAAATATTGACTTTTACATGTGTAGAAGGTGCCATACTAAAGAGTTCATTAAAGGCGAGCTGGTTCTATGTACCCTCTTAGCTAGCTAACACTTTAAAACATAATTTACACTAAAGTACTTTAATAGTTTGGAGTGTTTATAAGTAAAACAGGGAGCTGGGAGTGGCAATAAGAATAAAAATATGTAAATACCAGACATTAGGGGTCCAACTGGGTTAAAAAATGAAGCTTCCTCTACTGCTGGAAGTTAAAAACACATGGGTGAAACACGATACAATATGTGGTGTCAAATCGGAAAATTTTAGCGATACTTCCTGTTTGTAACTTTAAAAATAAAAGTCCAGTAGAAATTACTGTTTGTGCGTGTAGCTTAAACTGCCTACATGTGGGTGTTTTGGTACAAAACACACTTTGAACATCAGTCTGGCTCCACGGTGACATAAAAATCTTCTCCACATGTGCTGTCATGTACACGCTGCGTGATAATCCCAGTGCAGTATGCTCTTATTTTGATAGAAAACGGTAAAAACAGAACACCGCCTCGCTTCCTCCCGGTTTTCCTGTGATCGACTAACTGTGTCTGCAATCGTTCCTAGTGTATTGCAGACACAAATAATCGAGCTCGGAGTGCTAGATGCGCATTTAAAAAAGTAGCGCGGTTTTCCTTCGTTTTAAATGTACAGACAGTGGTATAGCCCTTTGATAGTACCACAGGTTTTTTCAGTGAAGGTATTAATAAAAACTCACCGGTTGAACATCAAGTAATAGCTATGTCTACAAAGAAACTGGCAAAGTAAGTAAATGTAGCCTGTTAGCTAGCTAAACTGCTAATCCAAACAACAAACCGGACAGACAAAGAAGCAAATTATAAAAGCGGTGGATATTTGGATATTTTGCCCAAAAGCGGAGTGTTTAAATGTTGTTTTACGTTTTTTTAACATGATAAAAGTGTTTTTTCATAGTCACATTATACTGAGTAAATATCAGCTTAGTTAGTTTAGTATTGCAATGATGAAAGATGATTCTATTAAATGTTAGTTTTTTACTGAACACAGACCTTTTCATTTCTCCCTTCCTCCACAGGGAATTAGGATTATTGAGGCAGCGGAGTCAGTCCTCCTCTGGGTCAAAGAAATCTGTGGTATCAAGTGAGTGTGACTGTTCCAACTGACAATGCTTACAGTCTTCATGTTTAGATTTGATCCCTTTCGCAGTGTATACACACACACACACACACAGACACACACACTGGCTTGTTGTTGTAAATACTGTCGTCTTTCTTTCAGATCAAACATTTTCATATCTGATTGTGATTGACTTTGAGTCCACTTGCTGGAGAGAGAAAAACAACTACAGCCAGGAAATTAGTAAGTAGCATAGATTATTAGAAAATCTATTTGTTTTCTTTTTCACACATTTTGTCGTTAACATGTGTTTTCTTCCTTCCTATAGTTGAGTTTCCTGCTGTTCTGTTGAACACATCCACAGGAGCGGTCGAGTCTGAGTTTCACACTTATGTTCAACCCCAGGAACACCCCATTCTGTCCGAGTTCTGCACTGAGCTCACTGGGATTACACAGGTGTCTGTCCATAGGGAAAACTATACAAGTACAGAAACACCATTGTAGTTTACACTGTACCTTGTATTGTATTACAATGTGATTTGCACTGTTTACCTTTACATTGCATCTGACAGCTTGATTTCTCTGCCTCATAGACACAAGTTGAAGCAGGGATCCCCCTTCAGATCTGTCTGTCTCGGTTCAGCCGCTGGCTGCAAAACCTTCAGTTAAATATGAAAGTAGTCTTTCCCAACAAACAGCAGAGATGTTCTGCACCTTTGCCTTCTCAGAAACTGTGTACTTTCCTCACGTGGTCAGGTAAAAGTTATTTACATTGGTTGTCATGTACATAAGATCAGTGTTGCTTTGATTTTTGTAAATGATATGGCCTTTGCTGCAATTATTGAAACTAGTGAGACATTAAATGGAAGAAAAATCTGCTAAAACACATTTAATCTTAACGTGCCTCCATCTGTGTTGTTTGTCAGACTGGGATCTTGGAGTTTGTTTGCAGTACGAGTGTAAACGCAAACAGCTTCATAAACCTGATGTTCTCAACAGCTGGATAGACCTGAGGAGCACATACAGGGTAAGTACCAGCTGGCTCACTTTGTCTTTTGTTTAATCTTGTGGTATGTTTTTCATATTTTAAATGATGACAAATTGCCATCTCAGTGGCCTAAGACAGTGAACAACAGTAAATATTTTCTTTTAAGATGATATAAACATCAAATATTTGGTATTTATATTTGAATTAAATAAATATCTAGCTCGTCGGTTGGCTACTTGATCTCATTTGGCCTAATGTCATGTCTGTTCATGCTGTTGGGACTCTAACTCCTTTTTTGTATTTGCAGCTCTTTTACGACAGGAAACCCAAAGGCCTGAACGGAGCGCTTCAAGATCTAGGAATACAGTTTGCTGGGAGAGAACATTCTGGTACAAATACAGTGAACATTCCTTGGTTTAAATCATTCTACACATACACTACCCTAACATGCTCCCCTTGTTTTTCCACTCTCCTGTTTCTCTTTTTTCTCCTCTTTTCTCAGGTCTGGATGACGCCCGAAATACAGCACAGCTGGCAGCAAGAATGATGAGAGATGGGTGTGTAATGAAGATCACCAGGAGCTTGGAGAGGGTGAGTGGCCGTTCGACAACGCCCTTAGTGAACCCCAGCTCCTGAAATCCCAGCCTTCCTCCTCACCTTGCCAAAGAGAAAGTTTTATGCATGGTGAATATACTGAAAGCAAGAATGGATGTTGTTTAGTGCAAAACTAATTGTATGCATCTTTCTGTCATGAAACACTTTGAAGCTTATTTAAATAAAAATGTATAAAACTAAACTTCTGCAGTCATAAACAGTGGCTTCCCTGCCTTTTCTCTAGTTATATACTTTTGTATAGTAGAAAGCAAGATAGCGAAGTATGTAACTCAAAGGAAGTGTAGAGTGTAGGACTAACAACTGCAGGGTTTTAGTGGGAATGTTTTGACAGTACAGTTTTAAGGAAAATCAAATATGGGCTTTATTTTAAATGACCTGCTATACATTTCATCTTTTCTTCTCATAGAACACTGTAATGGTCAAACCCATACTTGGAAACACTAACTGTCCTGCCGACAACAAGAGAGAAAATGGGAACACCAATAAAAAGGACAATACCGTCGCTGCAAGCAAACCCTCATCATCCAAAATTCCTCTCAAGGCTTGTCAAAAACAACCAGGCTTACAGAACATCACTAAGAATTTCTACACAAAGGAAAACACAAGCTCAGTTCAACAATCTGTTCCAATCTGTCAAAGCCTGATCTCACCAAAGACACTGCTCAATGGTGCGACGACGCCGTTGTGGGGACATAGCAGGAGGTCAGTTACAGCAGATTCCTCAGCTATGATAAACTGTACATCACCACACATCAACAACACCAGCCTTGTTCTGTGTTCTACTACTGTAAACTGCTTTTCACATTTACCTCAGCAAAACCAGGCCTCAAACACAGGAGCAACATCCGGACTCGTAGGGGAAGAGGAAGGTGCAGAACTTCTAGCGGAAACAGAGGAGAGGTGTGGTTCTTATGATGATGTGGTTCTGGATGGTGATGAAGGTATTAATGAAACAGATAGAGAATGTGACGCTGAGTACATGTCAAATTTTGACAGTGGATGTTATGAGTGGGACGAAGCCAATAATTCACATTCACCCGGAGGTCAGTTCACTTCAAAGGACAACGTTAGAGAAACGGTGAATGCTGGGAACAACTCTGAAAAGATTACAAGTGATTCATCGGTGACCTCTAACTCTACAAGGACATCAAGATCCCATATTAAAGTCTCTAATAACTTAAATGAAATGATGCAGCATTCAACAGCGTCTACGTCAGATAGTTGTTTTGCTGTGCCTAAAGCTGTGACCTGGAGAAAACCAAATCAGTGCAAAACAGGACTTGGAACCTCCTTACAACTCCAGGGAACATCTACTGGGCTCCATAAAAACTGTAAAACAGACAAGCCTTTTCCATTCAGACCAGAAAACACCTCCACCCCCAATGCCTCCTTTGCGAGGCCCAAACCCGTCATCACACAACCCACAAAACACAAAGAGACTCCCAAGTCATCCTTTGCCATCTACACTGATCCAACAAACCAGGTTGCAGCGCCTCCTCGTGGCTCTCTGTCCACGCCCAAAAATGTCCTCTCCTCTTTGTCAACCAACACACTCTCCTCCCGTACCAATCGTTCGTCCACTTCTATGATAATGAAAGGAGCACACAGGATCACTTCCCCGCTCTGTGCGTGTGGTCGTCGTGCAAAGCGACAGGTTGTGTCAAACGGAGGTCCAAACCACGGCCGAGGGTTTTATTGCTGCCCAGTCCGCCGCTCAGGCAGCGGAGGCAGGGTGGGGAAAGGGTGTGAGTTTTTTAAATGGGAGTCCGCTCTGATGAAGAGTAGTTCAGTGGTCGCTCCTGCTGTCGGTTCCTCTGTTTCACTCTGTCAGATCAACTCCACCCTCCTACATCGTCCACCTCACAGGTCATCACTAAGGAAAAGCTATTAGAGGAACTGCTGCATTAGAAGAAGCCTCTAAAGAGAAGCTCAGAGACATTTTATTTATCCCACTGAAACATATTTGAGAGTTGTCTGGTCATGAAGTAAAACAGCTCTTAAAGTAATGCCTGAATTTAACTGATTGAATTCCAGTTTTGGTTCTTAACCACTGCCAAGAAGAAAAATGATTACCTTGTGTATTTCACATCATTGTAAATGGAAACGGAAATGGAATCTTTCTGCGTGGAGTCTCCATGTTCTCCACGTGCAGCGTGGGTTCTCTCCGGGTTCTCCAGCTTCCTCCCACACAGTCCAAAAACATGTTGAGGTTAATTGGTGATTCTAAATTGTCCATAGGTGTGAATGTGAGTGTGCTTGGTTGTCTGTCTCTAAGTGTAGCCCTGTGATAGACTGGTGACCTGTCCAGGGTGTCTCCTGCCTTCACCCTAAGTCGGCTGGGATAGACTCCAGCCCCCCTGCGACCCTAGTGAGGATGAAGCGGTGTATAGATAATGGATGGATGTATTGGACATTTGTCAAAGTTCAGTGGAGGAAAATGTCATGGTGTTGACTGAAAACGGTTGGTCACTGTGAGCTATGGGGTGGCCCAGGGTGGACATCATCCACACAGACAGTAGAGAAGCCCCTTAGAGGGCGACACAACCACTCATAGAACTACACTTGCATCTATTAACCTAATGTTTTTCTGCAGAGATCTTTGTGCGGAACTATTTGCTCTACGGCCATTGTTCCCACACAGATTCATTTTAACAGCACAGTCAGCCCGCATTTAATTCCTTTCAACCAAACGGTTCAGACCAACCAGAAAATGTTTGCACTGATAATGTAGCAGTTGAAATTATTTGTATTTTTAACACTAAAAAGTGTATAGACAGTATAAGAATGTATCTGCGTTTTATCTGTAAATAAATGCTTTGTACGTGTTCAGTCAGTCTTAAAGAAAACCTGGAAGAGTTCTGGAAATGAGTGGTACAAATTATTGAATAATGTGATATTGAAACACAACCTGCAGCTAAAGGAATGAATTGAAACGCGTGTCCTGTGATGAACAATGACACCGTTGACATAAGTGTCTCACGTGTAACTTTAAATTGTTATTATTTTATGAGCTTTGTCAGTAATTAAAACCTGTTTAAGCAACTGTTTCATGTTTCAATCAATTCCTATTTGCATTGAAAAGCTTATTATACTTGACAATTCCCCTTGCAGAATCAATAAAGCATAATAAAATTTGTTTTCGTGTACTTCTACATGGTAGTCTTGCCTACAGAAGCATATGATACGAGTGAATGTCCAAAGAAATTAGTATTTGGTAAAAAAATAAAATAAACTGATGTGCATAATAGTTTCAGTCTGGCCAGTCCTATACAAATGAAGTATGTTGTATAGAATAGAATAGAATTATTTTATTGTCATCATACACACAGTACAACGAAATTAAAAGACAACTCCAGTGGTGCATATTACGAGTATAAAATATTTGTATTCGAGTATAAAATAAGACGAATACAAATATATAAATATATTTACACAATGAGCCAGTAGGAAGTATGTGTTTTAGTGTAGCCTTTTTTTTAAAAGTGCACTGGGGTTTTTTTTGTTTGTTTGTTTTTGTTTTTAAGAATAATAATAAAAAAAGCAGTAGTAATTCCAACTTGTTTTATTTTGTGTTTTTGTTATTTTCAGCATCGCCTTTCCGCGCGGCTGCATACTTTTGTCCCTCCTGCGCCGCCGTACAGCACCACCAACTAACGTGCTATGTTGTGGCTCCGCCGTCCGTCCTTCCTTCAGTCGGCTCCAACTTGAACACATGTTACACAGACACACCGCAGCGTCCTGAGAACTTCACCGGCTTTTCCCTCTGCGGTCGCTGCGTTCTTCGCAGTCCCTCAAAGCTCGCGTTAGCCTCAGCTGGTGAGCTAACGGCTAACAAAGTCCAGGAGGAAGTCACCAAAAAACAAGCAGGTAGCGGCTGCTGCTTGAGCCTAAACTCACGGTTTCGGTTGTCTCGGAGATTTCCACCCCCCTCTTAAAGCCCCGCTGGAAACAATGTCAGCCGCGCAAAACGACTCCAGGAAGCGGAGCAAGAAGCGCTATGTGGCCGGTCACCACAGCAAGCGGTGGAAGGGCTCCCGGGAGCTGGAGGTGGGCATGGAGGGGATCCTCATCACATGCAACATGAACGAGAGAAAGTGCACCGCCGAGGCCTTCAATCTGCTCAATGAATACGCAGACAAGCTGTACGGGCCCGAGAAGGTGAGTCTGCTGCTGAAGGAGGCACTGCAGCCACAAAACACTGTCCTCATGCACTGGATCTTTTTGCTTCTTGTCTCAGAGTGTTGGAAAGAAAACATCCCAAACGCACGTTTAGGTGTTTAGTTTACTACACTGTTGGACATCAGTTTGAATTAGTGCATATTCAGTGAGATGTTACCACATTTGTATGTTTACGCATTAAATTTCAGCACATTTGTAATGCAAACACACATTTTGAAGCAGGCAAGGTTTAAAGGTCACATCTGTTAGTTTAAAATTTTATACAAAAACGTCCCAGTGATTTCCTATGAAAACTGGAATTTTACAATTAGCTATGCAACTAGTAATTATTTTCATTGCTGATTTTTTTCCCCCTCAGTTAATTAATGAGTTAATATGTCATGCAAATTATGAAAAGTGTTTTTCCAAATCCAAAAATAACCTTTTCAAATGCTTGTTTGCTTCACAACCCAAAGTTTACCGTCATAAAGCAGTAAAGAAACCAGACAATATTCTAAATTAACAAACTAGAATTAAAGGATTTTTACTCATTTTAACCGTGACTCAAACAGTTATAACAGTAGTTGCAAATTAATTCTGGTGACAACTAACTGATTGGTTGATTTATCGTTTCAGCTCAATTCACAATAATAAAGGCTGATTTCCCAAAATAGATATTTTCTCCGACTGAACCTGAAATGTACACTCCAGCAGCACTTTTCAGACTTTCCAGTTTTATTCCTTGTCTATCGTCTAAATGTTTTTT
>NW_007578651.1:58641-75961 GCF_000690725.1 Stegastes partitus | reverse complement strand
TGCGAGGCAACAGTGCTAACCACTGATCCACCTTGCAGCCCACATTATTATATGTACACTAGATATATACTTTTTAAAGCAGAAATGCCAAATATTTGCTGTTTTTACTTTCTGAAATGTGAGGACGTGCTGCTTTTCTCTGTTTTGTATACTGTATTTGTCAAATTCCTCTCGTTTCTGGATGGATAGTTTGACAAAACAAGAAAAAATAAACCTTGTGACACTCTCTATCACAGCTCCAAGAGAATCCTGGGAGCAGCAGTGACGAAGAGGAGGCTGAAGAAGAAGATGTTGATGTTGCGCTGAAGAAAGAAGTGGCACAGCTGCAAGCATCTGGAGCTAAACAGGAGAGACGCTTCCAGGCTCTCGACAGCGGAGCAAACAACGTCATCTTCATCAGAACTCAAAACCTGGGTAAGAGCTTTCACATCAAACTGTGTGTGTGTTTTTTTTCGCCTTTTAGTGCTCTTGTAGTTACAATTTGTGTCTTTTGTTTTTTTTCTGTCCAAGAATCTGACAAACTGGTTCATCACATCCTGTCTGATCTCCACACGACCAAGAAGAAGAAGTCACGCGTGATCCTCCGAATGCTGCCGGTGAGAAGTTAAATCACTTCAGTCAATCTGACTGTGTTTGATGTGGTGCAAGTGATTCAATAGGTGCAGCATAAAAAGATGTTATTGTAGAACAAGTAGAAGGGGGTTATTTAGCCAAGCATTTAAATGACTGGAATTAAAGTATCTATACCATCAAACATTAAAACCAGCTATACAAAATTGTGTAGGTCCCTCTGTGACCCATCAACCCATAGACAAGGGACCTCTAATACCCCTTTTCCACCAAACCGGTTCCAATGCTAGTTCCGTACTAGTGCCTGACTTGGCACCAGTTCTTTGTGTTTCCACCACCTAAGCACCAGCTCCAGGCTCTCAAAATTGCTGCTTAGCAAGCACCAACTTTTTGCTGGGCCAGAGCTAAGAAACGAGTACATCAGGAGGTGGGGGCGAGGTTATCGTGACCACCGAGACCGATGAATGTATGGGACACACAAGCGGTGATTCCTGTCGCTTTTCACCAGGACGTCCCTGTTCCAATCACTGATGTACTGGAATGAGTCCAGGGACACACGGAAGTTTTACACAAACTGTTGCGCGCTGAAATCCGGTACAATTGTGTCCCGCCAGCAGCACCACAGTGGTGGAAAACAGTACTTTTATAACTTCTGTATTTATGCTTTGAAATGCGGTCTTCTCGTGAAAAACGGAGCACACCTACATGCGCTGCTTATTCCACTCATAGAAAAAACTGCATGAGAAAAAATCACTCTGTTTAATCTTGGACAAATCTGACATTAGAACGCCCTAGTTTACTCTTTTCAGTCATTTTTAGTCGCACACCGATCTGAGCACCGCAGCCACCAACAGCAGCTACAGCAGCCTGCTATGTGGGGCGTTCAGGGAACATCGGTAAATTGTAGAGTCTATCAA
Organism: Stegastes partitus; assembly: GCF_000690725.1. NCBI lineage: Eukaryota > Metazoa > Chordata > Actinopteri > Pomacentridae > Stegastes > Stegastes partitus. The sequence continues at coordinate 74,474 of NW_007578651.1, read as the reverse complement.
TAAGAAAATGTTCAGCAAGTCGTATGTTTTGCCTGTGACTAGGTGAGAAGTGCGCCCAAATGAGAAAGTTGGTCGCACCGGTAAAAAAGTTAGTCTGGAGCCCTGTTGTGGACTTCAGTATGGCACGAGTGTTGTTCGGTAAACGGCTACGTATGCAGTGACGCATGGCGTGGCTCTAACTTGGTTCCTTGCCGATGGAGAAGCAACCAGTTCTTAGATTGGAACCAACTAAGCACTGGCCCTAGCACCTGGTTCTTCTTGGTGGAAAAGGGGTGTAAGGGGAGTCCTGTAGTGTCTCACATCATCTGTCTGTAACATCCACATGACAGCCAGAACCAAAGCCAGAACGCTGCATTGTGACATGATGTTTTTCAGTTCTTCTGTCATTGTCGTAGCTCATCTGTGTTTTGTTTTTAAAATGAGACATTATTTGATATTCTCTTAGCAATCTGTCACACCGAGAATTTCAGGGTTTGAATCATGCAGTAAAGCAGCCCGGCTAGGTTACTTTTTTATTTTTTTTGATTGATTGTCTATTTTAATGACAGTGCTCGTCTTCCTGCATGAAAGTGTTCCACCAGAACAATTCACCCTGTCACTATTTTTAGGGAACACAGAAGCCGCATCCTTTGGTTCGCTCAGTCTAAGTTTATTTTGATTGGTTTAAAGAAATATAAACAAGCCAGAGGGTGCAGCCAGACCACTGTGTTCTACAGAGTGGGTTTGCTAAGTAAGACGGTTAGAATCCAAACCACTTTTAGCTCTGCATCATGTCTAAATGTTTTGTGCCACAAGTATAAAGACTTAAGTTACCACGCTGTCCTCCACAGTGCCTGATCCCTGTGTTCATCTCCTCCAGGTAACTGGAACATGCAAGGCCTTCCAGGAAGACATGGTGAAATATCTGACCACATTCCTGGAGCCTTGGTTCAAAACCCCAAACTGTGCTACCTACCAGATCGCTTTCAAGGCTCGCAACAGCAGCCACAACAAGAGGGACGAAATCATCAAATCTATTGCAGGTCTGTTACATTCATGTATTTCATGTTTGCTGCACTGCCGCTGAGGAAAGCTGACTTGCCCTTTTGATTGTGGCCACTGCAGGTCTTGTGGGGAAGCTGAACCCTAAAAACAAAGTGGATTTGACAAACCCCGAACTGACGATCATCGTGGAGGTCATCAAGGCTGTGTGTTGCATCAGTGTGGTGAAAGACTATACGCTGTATAGAAAGTACAACGTTCAGGAAGTCGTGAAAGAAGACGCGCCCAAGCCGGATGTGACCGCAGCAAAAACAGATTCGAAGACGGCCGAGCAGGAGGAGAAGCCCGATGCAGGGGAGACGGACAAAGAAGCGAAGAAAGAAGACGAGGACAAAAACGTGGCACGGGACAAGGAGGAGGCTGATAACGGTGAAGGTGGGGGGGAATAAAAGCTCACATTTACAGAAACCACACGGGCGGCTGGTGAGTCATCGTCTTGAGTTGCTTTATATTATAGTGCTTTTGTGTTACATGGACTGAAAACATAATTTTATCAAAGTAATGATGTTTGCAAAAGTCAACAATGATCCCTAATATAATTTAATGTTTTTTAATATTCATAAACTGAGCTGTCTATTTCAGAGAACAGTGGTTTTGGATTAACATTACATATCAACAACACAACTTTGCCAACCGCTGACAGTTTTTTAAATTTGCTTTTTGTGTCGTTTCATTTTGGACATTTTTACTCGAAGAAAGAGGAATTTTGCTCAGGTTAACAGGGGTGTCGCATTTAATAACCGTCTGGCTTTTGTAACTGTCGTTTCCTAAGCTAGTCCCTGAATTAAAACTACCTGCGTGTTTGACTGATTCCCCTCATGTTCTTTACTTATTCAGTGGTGTTTTGTGTTGTAGTGATTTATTGGCACAACAAGAGGAAAGTAGAGGAGGGAAACGAGGTTAAAGCAAAGGTAAAGGATGATCAAAGATGACATAAATACAGCATAGACATCTGTATGCTACGTCACACCTGTGGGGTGTAAAATGTTTTGACTCTTGTTTGGCGATTCTTTCTTTACTCCACAAGATGGAGTTAATACCTCATTTTGCAGAGCCATGAGAATCGTTGGGAAAAACTACACAATGGATTCTTCCCACGGATGAACAATTTCCTACAAAATCTTTAATATCGATAAAATCCTGCCTTTGTTTTAGCTGCATCATCTACATTTTCTGTCGTCTCTAAATGTCTTGTTTGTAACCGTGAACAGTATAGGCTTTCATACTGGTTTAAAACACACTCATTTACAGATCATGCTGTAATATATGTCATGACGGATGTAATTATTTTACACGTATCGGACAGAAAAGTCATTTAACAGGAACAGTTGAACCTGTGATGCCAAGAAACTGCACCGGTCTCTGGTGAGTTGATTAGTTTTTGTGTTTTTTGAGCGATAATATGCCTCAATAAAATTTGTCATAATATATTTTGGAGTTTTGTGGGTTTTTCTGTGTGAAGAGAATTTTCTGGGATGGTTTCTTTTTAGGAGATATTTTAAATAACTGAAGTGGAGTAACGACGTAGAGACAAGACTTTGCTATGAAGTTAATTCATGCAGTGACCAAGCTGACATGTTTGTGTTTACAGGTATAACGTTTCCTACGTTCACCATCTTATTTGACCTCATAGCACACTAGGATTTGCACACAAAGAGCAGCTGAGGCTAATGGGAATGTCATTAGTTTTGTAGCTGTTCAAGCATAAAAGTATAAGACAATCTAAAATTTTGACGTGATGATGATGAAAAGTCAAAGGATTAGATGCAGTCTGAAGGAGACGTGAGCATGTCGACTAAATTTCCTGAAAATCCAACGTTCAATATTTGTTGAGATTTTTCAGTCTGACTCAAAAGATGCGAATCAAACAAAAAGATGCCATCTTTGGAGCCATGCTGCAAAAATATGAGCACTGCTTTCTGTTCCGTGTTTGTTTAGTTTTCCCAGTGTTTGCAAAAGATCTTGCATCAGTGGCTTTTTTTTTTTTTTTTTTTCCAGAGTTTTTGCATCAGTTCACGTTACAGGTTCATACCAGAATATGTGCTCATATTTCTGTTGAATTATCCTGGGTCTGTCCTCGGCATCGACCGAGCCTTCCTCTAAAGGTCACAAACTGTTTTATGGTTTGTCTTTTTAAGATATTAGCAGGAGATCGTGGCTTTGTTTAGAGATTTGTGGGTGGACTCGTCAAAGCTGAAAATTTGAGAGAAACGTCTCTAAAGCAAGCATAAGTGAAGTCAGTGTGGTGTTGCTAATTAATCCTGATAAAAAAAAAAACAAACCCTCCAGTCGGTGTTCTCTATCTCCGTCACGTACACACTCGCATGCATTAACTGATTTGTGAATTCTTTTTCTGCTCATTACACTTGGGTTGAACTGTTGCTGTGACCTGCCAGTCATTATCTCCACCGTATTCAGCTAAAACTCACAAATTGCATTTCCACTGGCTCTCAGGTGCCCCAGTCAGTGAGACCTGCTGACAGGCTCGTAGTTCCACTGTGGAGGGGAAGGATTGGATGCTTGCAGCCTGCCAGTGTGTTATTAGTACAATACCAATTACTGTGTGTAACTAGCCTACATAATGGCTAATGTACAACGACGCCTCGTAATGATATGCCTGCTGTCAGGTGAAATGCAGATCTAATAGCATCATTCTCCATAGATGGGAAAGCATTTTTTCCAAATTGTTATTATTAGTAAGTGTTGTTTTTTTGTTTGTTTGTTTTCCAAAAAACTGCAATTAATAGCACCGGAAGGTTGTTAAAATTTCCTGTTCCCTGCATTACAATCATTCCCTGTAAGCTGACAGTTTTAAATGTTTAGCCAGCAACCGCATAATCAAAATCAAGAGAATATTTACAGTAGTTGCCAAATGGTGTTGTCAACTTGAAAAAATAGACTCTGATGTTTTAATTGCCCCCAAAGCCATGTCTAATTAAACCTCTGTGGGCACTAAAGCCCACTGGTTTCCAGCCAAAGGCGTACAAGCACGTACACACTGCTCAGCCACCCAGGATTGTTCGCTCATTCAGGTTTAAATGTCACAGGCCTGTGAAACAATTACATCCACGGGCGCATGTGCACACAGTCCCCAGGGTCAGGATTAGCATCCATTGGTGTGGCTCCATATCTGACCTTTATGAGTGGCTAAGTAGTGCTCTCCGGGGTCTCATTTGTCTCACTTTAACTGAACAATGGCCTCAACCCCCTCGCAACTGTAGCCTTCACTCTCTCGGAGCAGAATGGATGAGCTCAAGCTGAAATTGTTGAGCTTCAGAGCCCGTCAAGGACTTCAGGTCAACTTTTATTTACTAACGTAGATGAAATTGTCACTCCAGCCCTGGAAAATTTGGTTTCGAAATGTGAGCACAGCATCGTAACCATATAAAGAGACAAAATTCCAAAATGCATTTGGTTGATAGATGGCTGCAATGACAGAGAAAAATGTCTCAATGCTGACCCTAAATCTGATTTTACCATATGGATTTATCAGCTGAATGAAATGTGGAATCTTGAGGCCTCGAACACACACACACACACGCACACACACACACACAGAGCTTTATTTAATTATGAGAGCTGCTTCTGCTAACTCCAAAATGTCACTACTGAAGTCCTTACACATTCCTCATGTCTGAGAATCTGAAGGCCTCATGTGCGTTTCTTTGGTTTTTTTAATGGCGGCGTCCTCACAACAATGGGGAAATTAGCAACTGTTTAACTAATGTGGCTAACAAAGCTTTGATCACACAATGGTACTCTGCTTCACCCGGAAACAAGGAGCATAACCCCTTTTTTGTGCCATAAATGTATACTATAGGGCCTTATATAACTCAAATGTTTGAAGCAATCAAAGAAAAAAGGGGATGAATGGTTCGAGCTGGGTACTGTTGCTCTAAGATGTTTCGTCCGTCCACACAGCATCAGGCAGCTTTGAACTCTTGCACCTTACTTACCCAACCTGGCTCCATCTGACTTCTGCTTCCAAAGTAAAATCCTACTTGCCATTTCCAAAGTGATGATGATGAACTCATGCATGCTGTTTAGGAGTATCTGGAGCCTCTAGATGTGACCTTCTACAGGAAGGGATGATGAAGCTTAAATATCTGTTGGTCAATGCATTGAGGAGACTATGCTGAAAAAACAATGCAAGAACAAATTTTTTTTTTTTTAATATCTGTTGGTCAATGCATTGAGGAGACTATGCTGAAAAAACAATGCAAGAACAAATTTTTTTTTTTTTAGTCCTGTGACATTTTCTGGTGAAGCCGAACACGTACTGAAGTTTCAGAACTTTGTGGAAACTGATGCTAAGAGACCTTCAGGTAGAGTGGAAACTTTAAGACTGACGTGAAACCGGAAAACAAGGACTGTGTGGGTTACTGTGTTTCCACTTGTGCTTCGGTGCAACCTAAACCTAACCTCTCTATGCTCACTGCATTTTGATACAGCTGAATGACTAATGAAACTGTTCTCACATGTTTTTCTGTTTCTGTTGTCAGACAACGTAATGAGAATGAAACAGAGACTGAAACACATTAAGACCCCGTGTTAACTAGCAGTCCTGTCACAGCGTTGTCTGAAAAATTCACCAAACACATGAGTTAAAAACACTGGCTGTGTTGGAATTCTACAATATTTCCATGTAATATGATTGTAAATGGGCTGCAAGGTGGAATGGTGGTTAGCATAGTTGCCTCGCAGCACGAAGGTCGCCGGTTCACATCCCGGTGAGGACAGCTAGGATCTTTCTGCGTGGGTTCTCTCTGGGTTCTCCGGCTTCCTCCCACAAGTCCAAAAACATGTTGAGGTTAATTGGTGATTCTAAATTGTCCATAGGTGTGAACGTGAGTGTGCTTGGTTGTCTGTCTCTGTGTAGCCCTGAGATAGACTGGTGACCTGTCCAGGGTGTCTCCTGCCTTCACCCTGAGTCAGCTGTGATAGGCTCCAGCCCCCTGCGACCCTAGTGAGGATGAAGCGGTGTATAGATAATGGATGGATGGATGATTGTAAAGGATCAGCATAGACAGCAGCACCTCATCTGCATTTAAAGCTGTAGACAATGAAACAGCCTGTTAGAACAAGGCTAGAACCAGAAGTCATACAGTCATAATGAAATGAACCATCTCTCTGGTATGCTGAGCTAAAAAGAAAAAAAAAGAAAGACACCCTATTGGAACATACGAATCATAAATTTGCCAAAAGGACAATATGGGCCCTTTAATAATTCACCAGTCGAGTATTTGGACTGATATCAGCCAGACAGGACCGAGCCACAGTCGAGGATAAATCTGATATGCTCAATATTTTTCGTATTGTCCAAAATAATAACACAAAAACACCCAAACCAACAAGAGCGTGCTGAAAAGAACTCTCTTAAACCCATCAGTGGGCCACACAGTTGCACATGGTTTCCTACAGTGAACGAGGGCTCTGTAATTTACTTGGACTCATTCCCACATACACTGTCCTGCTGTTAATGCTCACAAGAGCGCCAAATGTTTGGTAATCTGCATAAGAACCCACCATATGGACCATTTACTCCCTAAGTAGTGAACGCTATCAGCCACAGGAAGCAGCTGTTTCAAGAAACTACGTGTTCCATGACTGCTGATGAGGATTTTGTCATAGGACTGAAAGCTCCACAACACAGAGTGGACAAGGAGTTGAGATTATTTTGTCTGTCACATTAAATAGCCAGTCTGCCACAATGCAATTGTAAAAGTAGAAAAGCTTTAAATTAAACCTGGCAGAACATTCAATCTTAACATTGATTCTATCCACAAAACCAATGATATTGTTTAATTTTCGTTGCTTTTATCTTGCGATGCTCTGGAGGGGTCTCAAACTCGACGCTGGGAACCACTGTACCAGAAGAGTGCATTACCAATTCTTCTTCTCACTCTTAAAAGGACAACCCCAGTCACTTTAATTCTAACTTTATAAGATTTTTTTTCTTAGTTAAGTAAGGCGTTTTGGCAGGAAGTAAATAATAAATGTAATAATGGCTAAATTCCACACTGAAATAAGTAAAACAGAGCCATTGTTCATGTTTTAACGTGAAAATGCTCTGCAGAGAAAAAGTCCTTAGGTCAGAGAGAAGGTAAAACTATTTCCAATATTCCTCTACCACTTGCTGCATTCATGCTTGTCAGCCCACTTAAAGCTAAGCTACCTCGTGTCTGCATTTTTAATCGTGATCTACAGGAGGCCGACAACTTTCTGCTGCATCCATCACAAGCAACACTCACCGGAAGACACTAAATGTGGTATTTACTTGACAACACACTGCAGCCACAAAAAAAATGACCACTGAGTTGGGCCCACATGTCCTCTGCAAGAAAAAGCAATTAGGATCCTTGCCAAACTGGTATTCTACTGCAGTGCTATTGTATAATAAAGGCTTTTGTTTGTTATTTTGTCCATGCCCTCTAGGTATGTGTCAGTTTACAGCTTCTCCAGACGCCTTCTGTTTTGTCACACTCACACACATGCATAGTTAATAGATGCACACACAAATGTTTTTTTTTATTTATTTCTATCTATTGTTGCAATGATTCCAATATGTTTTGGAGGACATCTATTTCTCGGAGAGATTGCGTGTGTCGTACGCGTGCAGCAGTCGACTGTGTGAATGGGGTTCAATAATGAGAAATGCTTATCAAGCCTCTACAGCCTGTCAGCTCGCTGCCATTAGCCGTTACCCCAACAATCCTACAGGTAGGCCAAGAGTGCTCATATTGATTCCAAACATCCGCATTTGTCTCCGCAGAACGGGAGCAATCAGCAGACGGATTTAGTTGATTAGGATTATGGGGGAGAAGTAATTTGTGGAGGAAATAAGTGGGCATTTTTAAGGGGTCTATTAATGTTGGGAAATTAGTTTTCTTAATACCTGGGATGAAGTTGCTGTTTGAATGTAAATGACTGTTTTAGTAGGAAAAGCCGAGAAACAGTTTGTTGAGTTGAGGAGACAAGATGGAGAAAGCATGACTGAACAAAACATTTAGGAGCAGCTACTACCTTCCACACACACACACACACACACACGCTGACATTTAGTTCTCATCAGCAGTATAATCCTTGCTGAGGGTACTTTCCATATCACTGGGTGGCTTTTGCTGCAGAGAGACGCATTTAAGCATAATGCTAACAAGAACCTTGACAATTAGTTAGACAGGGGAGGCTGTGTGGGGGCAGAGAGGCAGCAGGGCGGCAGGCAGAGTGAAGATGTGAATAGAAACCTGGGAAAAATAGAAGAACAGCAGATTATGGAGAGGAGGCAGGACTTGGACATCAGCTGTGTGACTCTAAAAAGCTTTAATTACTTCTCGTTCTTTTTTTTTTTTCTCCTCACAATAATCGGTGCTTAAGAGGAAGTGGATCAAGGCCCTCTTTCACTAATGAGACCTTGCTTTTAGTCTATCACAGACGGAACCCAGCATATGGCGCACTGTTGTCTACTTTGCTCGTACATCTTCAGTCACATCATCAGCTTTTCACAAGAGTCGCGTTAAAACAGGATCGTGTACCAGCGTGTTGTTTCAGGTTTATTACACAATGCTGTAGTGTTATTGGTTTGTATTAGGTTGCTTTAACTACTTTGGCAGCTTCTGTTGTTTGCAATATATCATTCTAACTAGCACAGTCATAAAAATTAAGGTACTAACTAGAACCAAAATGGTTCCTTACAGTGATAATAAGAACCATTTTTAGTTTCAAAAGAATCTTTTAGCAAGGAGTTGTTGAAAGAAGTTCTTTGTGGACTGATCTGGTTTGATAAAAGGACTCGGTAATCATCTAAGTAGGTTTTTTTTGTTGTTTTGTTTTTTTTAAAGTCAAATGTAAGAATTTGAAGCATTTGGGGGTCTTTATGAAAACACATTCATTATTTTTGGTTTTGAACTGTTGGTCAAACAGATCAAGTTACTACAAGATCCCAGCTTATGATTTAGTAAACTGAGATAGACATTTCTGGCTGTTTTCCAGTGTTTTTATAGACCAAACATTCATCAGAAGTGAAATTAGTCACTAGTTTCAGCTCTAATTCTATGCTATTACCTGCCACCAAATAACTCCAATAAAAATGAAAAACTTGTGGCCCTTTGAAGAACCAGAGAGCTTTCTGAAGAATCATTAGGAACCTTTCATTTACCTGAGAGCAGTAAAGAGATAGATAATACACATTATTGGATGCCATAATCAGCTTTATATAGTTGATAAACCATGTGTAACAACAATGCAGTTAGAGAGATAGCTTTAAATAAAACATGTGTCAGTGAAAAGATTTGTACACAAATGCTAAGTATGTGTGGAGTTCCTCCTGTTTCCCCACAGTGCAATCAAAGAAAAGGTCTGCAATAAAAAAATAAAAAAAGATTGGACAGCAAATCTATGGACACTGCATTCAAAAAAAGTTTTTATTTCAAGTAAAATAAATTCATGATCAAACTGTGAGTCCAGAAGTTTTGTTTGCAACCTACATGACCTACGCTACAAAATGAAAGACACGATGTGAAAACTCAGAGTTTCCCATCTCAGGGTCAGAGTTCAGGGTCAGAGTCAGTTTGTTAAAGCGGTTTTCTTGAACAGACCTCAGCTCTGCCTTTTCTATGGACTTCTTCTCTTGTGCACTAAGTGCGGCGGTTGCCAGGCTGTCGTTCTGATTGATCCTGGCCAACGCAGACACGTCTCCCATCTTTCAGCGGAGGACTCCACCACCAAATTTAGCTCAACAGTAAGCAAAACTTTTATTCTGGTAACAAATTTGTTTTACTTGCAAATAACACTCTTTGACTGTGGTGTCTATAATTTTGCTGTGAATCTATTTTTGATTGCAAAGTCAATCAATTATTTGCATCCATCCATTATCTATACACCACATAATCATCACTAGGGTCACAGGGGGCTGGAGTCTATCCCAGTTGAATCAGGGTGAAGGCAGAGGACACCCTGGACAGGTCACCAGTCTATCACAGGGCTACACTTAGAGACAGACAACCAAGCACACTCACATTCACACCTACGGACAATTTAGAATCACCAGTTAACCTCAACATGTTTTTGGACTGTGTGGGAAGAAGAACTCGAATGCTGTACGGGGAGAACATGCAAACTCCACACAGAAAGATCCCGGGTGTCCTCACCGGGACACTTGTTGTGAGGCAACAGTGCTAACCACTGCAGCCCTAATTATTTGCATGATAAACAAAAATAACAAAAGTAACCTCACAGGTGTAAACATGGAAAAACAAGGTAGCTAAAGACAGTTTTTTGTCCAAATTTAGTGAGGACAAAGATTTTTAACTTCACTATTTCAAAATACTAACCCACATTTGCATTAAAACTAAATGTAAATATGAATAAACTAACAGTAACCACAAATGAAAGCTAAAAAGAGAGCTAACCAGCTAAAGTAGTGCTAGTCGGTTAACACTGAAAGCTAGCTTGGAGGATAGTTACAATTAGTTAAATAAAAAAATGTTTTAAAAGGCATTTGTAATTCAGAAGTCAAATTTAACTTCCTGACATGTTGGTCATTGTGTTTTACATTTCACATAAATTTGAAATAATAAAAAATGTTCCTAATGTACCAGGAGAAAAGCAGCATAACTACTTTGGTTAAAAGAGAACTAGCCAAACCAGAGTAGCAGTAACTGCTAGTAAAGTTAAATTGAACTAAAATAGCATAAAATTATGGAATTCTAACTTTTCTTTCTGTCACACAGCACGTTTTCCCGCCTGAAACTGTGAAGGTGAGATGTGTTTTTTTTCTGGACTTCACTGTTTCTTTAGTTAGAGTTACCACTGCTCGGCTTTGCACAGCCGTACAGTCACTGTTATGTAAATGCGGTCTACTGTATGTCACAGACATGTTGACGGCAATAAAAAGCTGCTTGGCTTCACTCCGTTTGCTGCTACATCAGTGTTGAACAAATGCGACTCATTCTGTTGCTAATAATGTGTGTTTTGTGGAGGAAGACCTTATTGGACTGGATAGCAGCTGCCACAGAGGATTGCGAGTGCGACAGTGAAACATGTATATGTGATTTTCAGGCAGATGACAGACAGACAGAAGGGCTCCTTAAGAGGACATACAACTTTAACAGGATTGGAAATGGTACTGACCAGCTGTAAGAGGTAAGAGAGAAAGAGCAGGGGATGAGAGTCAAAGTGGGAAGAAGGAGGGGCGACGCCACAATGACGAGTGTTGTCATTTAGCCGCAAAGTTGACCAAGAGCACGTTTGTGTTTGCTGCAACAGCTTGGAGAGATGGATAAGAAGGATGAAGTGAACGTGGAAAGAAAAGCGGCGAGCTCGGGGAATGAATGAAGCTGTTAAACACATCATCAAACGCTACAGGCACAGCAGGGGGCCTTGGGATACACCCGTCTGAGAGATGGGTGGTGTGGGTGTGTGCATGTGTGTGTGTATAGTTTTGTATTGGCCTAATAAACCATCCATCTGCAGGGAGAGCAGAGCAGTGGATGCGAGGAGCGAGGGGGGGTTACAGCACTTCTTTATGCTCCATATTTACACCCCTTTCAAATGCACAGACCGACAGATACACAGTCCTGCCCAGAGGTTCTTTGATGCTTGTCGATACCGCTGCGTGATGATGTCATACGGCAGAGAGCAAGGGAGGGAGGCATGATCAAAGGGGAGAGGGAGGGATGAAGACGCAGGAGAGGATATCCAAGACAACAACGGGACAAAGATGGCGACGGCTTCTGCAATGGGACGTCCACTGGCGTCCAGACCTCCGAATCACCAGGAGGAACCCGGGCCACGCAGCGAGCGCATTCGCTTCCCTTATTCTAACAGGATGACCACCAGCATGACGCACTGGAACCACCAAGCCAACCTCAGCCATCAGTACCGCCAGGCTAGCACGGTAAGCTCTCCGTCTACCTCAGCCTTTCCTCCGCTGCCGTTAAACCATCAAACCCCGAACGCCCCGATGTCTGGTTACCATCACTCCATCCCAAGTATTTATCATGAGTTGCCATTCTTTCTAATAACACATTTTCTACCCATTTCCCTTCTTTTTCTCGGCCCTTTCATCATGGTCTTTTGGCTGTTAATATAGGCCTCTCTTTGCCATCAAAGGCAGCACATCAATTGCCTTGACTCCCAAGTGTATGTGTGAGGGTGAAAGAGAGAAAGGGAGAGAGGAGAAAAAAAGAAGAACACCATGTATCAAAGATCAAGGCACGCTTTCATGCCTGTTTTTGGCCTTAGTTGGGTTTTGCTTTCCATCATCTTTCCATCGTCCTTGTTCCCCCTCTTCCAGGGCCACAGATGCTCTCCGAACCCATCGACAATTCCTCCCGACCCTCAGTGGTCCGAATTCCACGTACGCTGAAAGATGAAATCAAACGCTTTTGTTGGGAAATGGAAGCAAAAGACATTTTTTCTGGTTTTCTTTGAGAATATTCTGTAGCTTGCAGGCTAGTGGGCCACAGCTCTGCCCCAATGATGACAATACGTGAAACAATATTTGAATAAGCAGCAGGAGGGCAGCCAGCTAATCCACTGTGGCTAATCCAGTATTGGTGCAGGCCATATTGGTAGCTGCAGTATTCAGCCCTATCACAATACACATCAGCAGGACGCCATGGCAGATATACTGACACTCTTACTACAGGCATGGCTGGGAAAGGCCAGCAGATGGATGGATAGGTGGATGGACGGATGGCTGGGTAAATGATAGAGAGATAAATGGACGAATGAAAAGCTTTATATTGATACTATGCTTTCTTTATTTCACGTACTGTTTAGTCTTCTCATGTAACTTAATTAGAGGATTTAGGAAAAAGAAAAAAACTGAGAGAACTATGTAATTAAGACAAACTAGTGGTGATGGACATTAGCTGTCCTTCACAGCTCTGTCACAATGTTTACGGCTAATTTTGTAGTAAATACTCAGCGCGAGCCAGCCAAATGTTGATACTGCCCTCCTCACTTCATATCAAACATAATAAAAGGGTTCACTGTACAAAATGCCCTTTATCCTTTGTTTTGGAGCTTCTATCGCAAGCAAACAAAATACTTGTCTCCAATTAATTTTCTTAAAGACCAGAGGTCTGTTTCTCTTTCAAGAAGTATATAATGAAGATTTCACTCTCTGTGAGCATCTAAATGGGTCTTTGTGCTGGGAGGCCCCCAAGAGATAAGCCTGTTTCTGACAGGCCTCCGTACAGACGCCCAAATCTGCTGTGGCAGCTGGAACAAAGGGACCCCTGAGCTGGACCAGCACACTGACAAAAAGCTCCGTCTCAGTAGTCCAAGGGGGCTGCCTCAATTTAGGAATTAATAATCTGTTCTTATCTCATTTTCATCAAGTTCTTGACAGAACTTAAAATGAGATTCACAAGGTTCTTTGTCTTTGTGCTGAAATTGAGAAAACTAGCCTGCAGGTGATCGTAGCAGCAGCCTCGTCAAACATTCACGTATCTGTGACGTTGTTATCAATCAGTTACAGTTGAATTTTAACCAGTGCTGCAGAACACATCATTTTCTGATCATTAACCAAAGAATAAAGTCTTCTACAGGGAAATGCATGCAATCAAAACAAAGCAAAGAAAAGTAAAGCTGGATTACATTCATGAATCTCTAAATCACAGCTGATGATGTTTGATATCACTGTTTTATTTAAATATAGAACATTTTGAGAAAAAACTCTCCAGATGATGGCTGCTTTTGTTTATTCCACATACTGCATGGGACTGATGTAAAACAACCAATACTGTCATGAATCTGACGTGTACATAGAGAACTGTGTTTATGACCATTTCTAATTCCACATCCTCGTTTTCCATATATTTTGCTGTTGTGGTCTGTTTTGTACACACAACATCTATTCATGTCTGCCTGGAAAAGGGATCCTACCTGTGTTGTGTCGCCTGAGGTTTCCATTTTTTTTTCCACCATTAAATGTGTTTTGGAGGAAGATTTTTCCTCACTTGAATCTGAGCTCTAAGGACAGAGTGTCAGATGCTGTGATTTGTGATATTGGGCTATATAAATAAAATCCACCTCCAACATCCACCCACCCATCCATTTGCTATACCTGCTTTGTCCTGTAGAGGGTTGTAGGGGCTGGAGCCTCTTCCAGCTGACTTTGGACGAGACCCCGGACAGGTCATCACTCCCTCACAGGGCTCTCCTCCAACATGATCTACCAGGCATTTCTCACAAAAGACAGTCTGACATGTCACAGCAGTGAAAGCACAAGTGTAAACACTAAAATGAATCACGGCTGAATGCCTTTTAGCTGCTTTGATCTCAGAGCTCTGGTGTTGTGCATTCTGGCACAACGCTGATGCTTCAAATCTGTGTTATCAGTTACACCTGTGCTTTTCCTACTTGGATGATCCACATTGTCTGTTGTGAAAAAGGCTGCAGCTCGATACAACTACAGATATTAAAAGAACAGGCACCTTGTGAAGCACAGTGTTCTGTATGATGACTGACAAATGTGTATTGTCTGATGGGGAATGTACAGTCTATTCTCATGTTGCTCAATCCTGATGTCATGGGCTGTAAAATGCGCATTAATGATGGTTTAGTAAAATTTTTGTCAAACCAAAAAGGAAGGTTTAGTATTAACATTTAGCATTACCTTTCGAACATCAATAGAGAAGTTTAAAAGCCTTGTATAATGTCATGGTGCATTAATACTATTAACATCAACGGAGGTGCTAGTATTGCAATAACTAAAATAAACAACATAAGGGGTTGTCTGATATATTTTTTTCAACACCAGTACTGATGCTGATTGTCTGATGCCTTATATTTAGGGATTGATAGTTAATAAATAACACAATACACTTTTGCAGAAAATAAATTGCAATAAATAAAAAATATTGGGCTTGAAATTTAAAGAGACTCCGAAAAATGCAAAACTTTTTTGAAATGCCTTTTTTTGTTGTTGTTATCGTTGATGTTTTACACAAGTTAATTAAAAGAGGACTTTTCAAAATGTATCCGTCAGTGTTAATAGGCTATTAGACGTCACATATAACCAATCAGAGAGCAGTGTGGGCGGGGCACTGCTCAGTGCCAGAGAGAGGAAACTGCAGACAGAGAGTAAGACGTGAATAAATGAATGAGTTTTTATCATGAATCAGTTTTAAAAAACAAAAAGAAAAAAATATATGTTGATAACTGGACAAATGCTGAAATATAGGGTCCCTAAACATCCATCCCCATTATCTATAATACACCGCTTAATCCTCACTAGGGTCGTGGGGGGCTGGAGTATATCCCAGCTGAGGGTGAAGGCAGGAGACACCCTGGACAGGTCACCAGTCAGACAATTTAGAATCACCAATTGACATGTTTTTGGACTGTAGGAGAACCCAAAGAGAACCCACGCTGTACGGGGAGAACATGCAAACTCCACACAGAAAGATCCCGGGTGTCCTCACCGGGACACGATCCAGGGACCTTCTAGCTAAGAGGCGACGGTGCTAACCACCTTGCAGCCTGGTCCCTCAACAATTAACCTCAAGCTCTGTTTGTCATCAAATTCAACCTTATCAAGTGCATTTCTTCAGCTCATCAAGTGATTATCTCAGATGTGTATCTGCTGTAACACAATCACGTAAAACTGGGATATGATGGGGAGAACTGTGGAAAAAACCAGCATGCCTCCTCACAAATCAACAACACCTGGAGCTGATCGACCCCGACCTCTCGAAACGCAACCTTCAATTACTGAAGAAGCACCACTAGTTATAACATTTGGATGAGTGAGCTTTAGAGGTGGTGGAATTTGGTGGTAACTG
>NW_007578651.1:56930-58581 GCF_000690725.1 Stegastes partitus | reverse complement strand
TAGATAGATAGATAGATAGATAGATAGATAGATAGATAGATAGATAGATAGATAGATAGATAGATAGATAGATAGATAGATAGATAGATAGAGCATGAGGGCCAGGTGTATGATTGCCCCCCTTGTGTGTTAACCTTTCTTCAGCTAAGAGCTCCGACCTCTACAATCCTCACACACATACACACATACATCATCAAGATTCATTACAGATTCATAAGTACCAACATGCCCCCAACCCCTCCTCACCAAGACATCATAAAGGTCAAGTTCATCTTCGTCAGTATTCTCTCTTTGTCTCCTTCTCTCTCTCCTCATTGTCTCTGGGGGCACTGCAGCAGCCGGAACAACACCAGCCTGTTGCCACAGGAACCTGTACATGCAGGTGCAGTGTGCATATGTGTGTTGACTGCTGAGGATATAGGCCAAAGCAATGTGAATACATTTCCATAATGAAGTGCGTTTAGCTTGGTTGTAAAGTCTGCCAATCAAACACACAGTCATTTCCTAAACAACACCGCTGCCTGTCTTCATTACTGCCTTCTGAAAGCCGTCTCTGCATCTCTCACTGAACAATTTCACACTGATTATCTGTTTAAGCACATGTAAATGGTTTTAAACGTGTAGGCCGTATGGAGATTTAAGGTTAGAGTGCTTAGAGCAAGCTTTGCAGGATTTAATTGCAAGGCAAGGGACAAAACTAACGAAATATCGTGCACGAAGATGTTAAGCAAAAACATCTTCATCATCTTTGTGCACACTAGAAATGTGAACATGTTCTGAGTTCGACGTATTAGGGAGATATTTACACAAACTAAAATTCAGATAAAGAAAGTCATTTATATTGTGGACGTGAAACAGAGGCATTTATTGTGTTTTTCAGGTTCGTCCAGAACACATATTGTGAAATTAGCCTTAGAAAATTAATTTTATTCTATATCAAGTTATTAACAGACCAGACATTATCAAACAATGTCAGTTCTCCCATCATGATATCAGCTTAATATATTGTTCTGCTCATATTGCTTATAATATTTATCATTACCTAAAAGGAAAAAATACAGGAGAACTGCAGCTCTGATGTGACTCTGAGAAAATGTCTGTTGCAAAGTCGGCCTATTTCTTAATGCTGTTCATTATTTTTTCCCAGCTTCAGGTTGTCATGGAGAAGCAGTCGATCCAGGAGGGGGCAGAGATGAGGACAGGTGTCTGGACCTCACCTGAGCCACCGGACCCTGCTCTCCTCCACATGGGACAGCGAGCCTGACAGTTCCTCAGGAGGCAGAGTAAGCTGCCGTACATCACTTGATTTAGATGCAATTTTATCTGAGTTTTAAAGGGCCAATTCACCCAAAATGAATAGCACCATTGAAGCCTATCCCAGCTGACCTGGACAGGTTGTCAGTCCATCACAGGGACAGACAGACAGACAGACAGACAGACAGACAGACAGACAATTTACAATCACCAATTAACCTCAGCATGGCTTTGGACTGTGGTAGGAAGCCAGAGCACCCGATGAGAACACGGATGAACAAACACAGGGAGAACAAGCAAACTCCATACAAAGACCCCAGGCCAAGACTCGAACCCGGCTGTGAGGTGATAGTGCTAACCACTGCACACCGTGCCTCCAAAATGAATACCATCCATC
>NW_007578651.1:9942-56130 GCF_000690725.1 Stegastes partitus | reverse complement strand
ATCAGTTTTTTGCTATTAGTATATTATTAAAAGGCAAAGATCTGAATCGTCTTGTTTGTCTGTTTTCTCTCTGTTACCCTTTTCTCTGTCCCCTCCACCCTCACCCCAACCGGTAGAGACAGACGTCTGCCCTCCCTGGACCTGGTTCTGCTGGAAGTGCCTTACTGTCATTTTCTGACTACTGTTGAAAAAAAAAAGCTGCTCAAAGGGACTCGTTGGATTTAATGGGGGTTTTCTTGATCATATAACACTGTAAGGTCTTCACTTTACTGAGTGAAGCGCTTGGAGGTGACTTGTGTTGTGAACTGGCACTAAACAAATGAAACTGATATGAAACAACAGCTGCTAAATTGACCTTCTGGTGAGACTTTTTTTGCCAACGAGGACAGGAAATCATTTAAGAGCTCACAGAAAATGAAAATGTGACAACTCGATCTACTGATGAAGGTCAAAAGCTCCAGAACAGCCACTAAATAAGCCTTTGGGATGGTTTTTATCAGTTAAAATCAGTAAAAAGATTTTATATTAAAGGCACATGATAACTCATATATGGGTACATGTGCATATCATAAATGTCTCATGTTAAATTCTAAGCATTTATTATGAGAGCTCCATATTTAGACATATGGGGATTTTTGGGGGACTTACATTTCATATTTCTATTGGTGTTATTGAATGACCCTGATGACTGTGGTGTAAACCTCCCTCTCTCTCTCTCTCTCTCTCTCCCTCCCTCTCTCCCCCTATTCCTCCCTCTCCCTCTCTTTCCCTCTCACCGGTGGCAGCTCGGTGCTCCTGGATGACTGACAGCCCGGCGGAGGGGAGTGACAAGCGGGATGCTCAGGTGGCGGCGGCGGCGGCGGCGTGTTCACTCTGTCCTGTCAGTCACTGAGCCTGCGGAGATGTTCTCCGTCAACTGAACACCTGTTCAGAAGTAAAGCAGTCTCAGAGGTGAGTCGTCTTGTTTTTTTTATTTTTTTGTTTCGTCGGTTTTTAACATGCGGGTTGCTTCAGGTTTGTCTCGCCTTCAGAGCGACTCATCGCCTGGAGCAAAGTGAGCTGTAGCCGGTCATACTGTCTGCGCCGCGCGCTGTCTGGTTCTTTCATTTATTTATTTATTTATTTTAGTTTATATGTTGGGTTTATCTGTGTGTCAACGTTTGGTACAGCCAGCTTACTATCAATTAATTCATAACTTCATAGGAGTCTATTAACCAGCTTCGCGTTTTTATTGCGGTCCCTCTCATTTTGTCAAACAGTGCAGTGACTCGTGTTGGCCGGTGGGGGCGCTGTTTCTCGTATTTTCGCTACCGTGACATAGAACTGCGACACATAGAACCGACAGTATCTATTTAAAAATTTCTATCATTTATTTAGTGCATCGCTGGAGGTGTAAAGTAAAGTAAAAAGTATTGTAGAATTTTTTTTAAGGTACTTAGTTTTACGCTACTTTGGGCACCACTGTCAAAGAAAAGACTGATTTTTAGTCCAACACATTCTTTCGAGGGCTGCAAGGTGGCTCAGTGGTTCGCACCATTGCCTCGCAGCAAGAAGGTTGCTGGTTCGCGTCCCGGTGAGGACACCTGGGATCTTTTTGTGTGGAGTTTGCATGTTCTCCCCGTGCAGCGTGGGAGCGTGGGTTCTCTCCGGGTTCTCCGGCTTCCTCCCACACAGTTCAAAAACATGTTGAGGTTAATTGGTGATTCTGTAGGTGTGAATGTGAGTGTTCTTGGTTGTCTAGGTTCCAACCCCCCCACAACCCTAGTGAGGATTAAGCGGTGTACAGATAATGGGTGGACATTCTTTTGAATATAGGTACTTTACGATTTACTTTACCTTTTACCTACCTGCCTGCATACAGTACATTAAATCAGCGTATTGCTTATGCGGTAATACATAGCCAAATAATCCCTTGGAGGTCATCATTTTGCACTAACAGAGGCCAGTCTGCTTAATGGGTACGTTTCCTTGCGATATATAAAGTACCCATGCTGATCATACTTATTTAGTGACGTTTTGAATGCAGGACTTACAAGTAAATATTTTTTAATTGAGATATTACTACTAAATACTCCTTCCATCACTTTGCCCTGCATAGTTATCATTAATCCATGAACCTAAATCTATACCAGTGGTAGTGAGCACTTGTTTTAGGTGTTGGCCTTAGAAGACGGATGAGTGTGTCTCAGACAGAAAATCCCCAGATGTCGACTGCTTTCCTGCTTTCATGCGAACAACTTGAATAGTACTTACTGTCTTAAGTAATGTACTTAAGAACAGCTCTGAGGCATGTGAGCTTGGCTTATGTATTCAGCTTAATGCAGTTTGTACCCCAAACATTTATGGAGAAATATTGTACATTGTCCCGTGCAGCGTGGGTTCTCTCTGGGTTCTCTGACTTCTTCCCACAGTCCAAAAACATGTTGAGGTTAATTGGTGATTCTAAATTGTCCGTAGGTGTGAATGTGAGTGTGCTTGGTTGTCTGTCTCTAACTGTGATGTGACCTGACCCCTGCCTTCACCTAAGTCAGCTGGGACAGACCCCAGGCGACCTTAGTGAGGATTAAGCGGTGTATAGATAACGGATGGATGGATGGATGGATGGATGGATGGATGGGTGGGTATTGTATTATTTACTACTCTGCTTCTGCTTGACAGCTACAATAACTTTTTGCTTTGCAGATGTATACAGTAAATTAAACCACCCAGCATTAAATGAAATATGCCAATTTAGCTGCACTGCAACAAGTTGCAACATCGAGATGCTTCTTAGATGTTAAAGCATCAGTAATAATAAACCAGATGTATAATATGTAATAATGTAACTCTGCTAGCGGTCATTTTGCCTGCATTGTAAGTGGAACTACACTCATTAGAGCTGCGTCTTGTTCATTAAACTTTCACTTGAGTAAGAATTTCAGTGCTATCGTTTACTTGTAACATAATGTTATTGCTACTTTTACCTCAGACAAAGATGAAATAATCAGATTTGTTTCCAGACTCAGATCTTGCTGACTCTTTGTGTAGTTCGTATCTATCCGCTGTAGTTCTACAAAGTAGTCCACTCCGCACGGAGTCGCGTGCACGCACGTATTCTCTCGCTCTGTATTATTGCTCTGAAAGCAGCCACCATGGGGAGTTAAGGGCAAGACGACGGGCTATTTTCGTTAATATTTAATGTCTGAAAGCTATCCATATGCTGCGTTTTGGAGCACACTGTTCGCGCCAGTATCCCCAATGCAGCGGATTACGGGGAACGGGCTTTCAGAGACGGTAGGACAAACACTTTTGTGGACAAACACGGGACGTTAACTAGCTAAGCTAGCCAGCTAGCAAGCTAACCAAAACTAGCTAACACACCAAGCTAGCTAGCGCTGCAGCCAGTAGAGTGGAAAACGTGCCCTCGCCTTCTTGTTTCGTTTGATCTTAGATCAGCCGATTTGTTGGGGTTAATCAGCAAGAAAGTTTGCGATGCTTCTCTACGAGTTTGCTTGGTACGAGTAAAATTCCAGTTTACGCTGGTGTTGAAGTGTTTTGCATGCAGGCCCGTCTTGTGTGGTTGTAGAGTTTGTCTCTGTACCCATCCCCCACCGTCTTTGCAGGCCAAGATGAATGAGATTCTCACTTCAAAGCACTGGCATTGGTGGTGGCATTGCTACAAGGCTAGCTAGCTGTCTTAGCTTGTTAACATTTGTTGGTTATTTGGAAAACGATGTCTTACTACACGAAGTGGGAGATTTGACAGCTGTTAGCGCTAGCTTTTAAGCTAGCTGTGAAACAGACGACAAAAACTTGTTGGTGAAGTTCAGCTTGGAAATTTGCGCACACAACATTCAATTTGTTTTTGGTCAGACTGTAGCCTTCGCTGCCAACTGAAAGTAGCTTACAGTGTCGATAAAACTTTATTCTAAAATGTATTTCATAACAAGCATACGTGCCAAATTAGCATACTAGCAATGTTTTTAGTTTTTGTGATAAGATTTTCCTCATTGTCAAACACAAACAACATCATGCTCTGTTCTAGTTTATGTGTCTGCTCATCAGCTAATTTTGCTGCTCAGTGTTCTATATATATGTCTGTGTACTACGTGTGTATATATTAGTGGTCTGACACAGTGAAGAGGGTGAAGGATGAGTCAGTGATCTTTATTATCTTTGTTATAATCTCCTTTGTGTCAGATCCCACTGCAACAACTAACTGCCTTTCTTGTTTCCATCATAGGGTAAATTGTTTGCCAGCAAAATCATTGCTAGAGGGGAAGATCTGACCTCTGCCTTGTGCAATCAGAGACATGAGTGTTGTCAGAGAATTACATGGGATTGGGTACAGGGGCGGTGGGGTTGTGGCCTCTCTGAGCGGCCCTACCCACTTTACCGAGGATGCTCCGCGACCCCCAGTACCTGGTGAGGAGGGATCTGATGTGGACCCCCCAGTCCAGTCAGTCAACACCCGTCCAAATACCCTTTCCCAAACCCTAGGCTATCCCCCATCATCCTTGTCATCTAAAATGGGGGATCCTTCAAGTTACACACCCTCCTCGTCGTCTGCTACTCCACGGCGCCCTGACCTGGACTTGGGATATGAACCTGAGGGGTCGGCTTCACCAACTCCACCTTACCTGAAGTGGGCCGAGTCGCTTCACTCTCTCCTAGATGACCAGGAAGGCATCCAGCTGTTCAGAAACTTCCTATGCCAGGAAGGGTGTGCAGACCTACTTGACTTCTGGTTTGCCTGCTCGGGGTTCAGGAAGACGAGCCAGGAGAAGAGGGCAAAGCTAGCCAAGGCCATCTACAGGAAATACATTGTAGATGGAAGTGGGATTGTCTCCAGGCAGATCAAAGCAGCCACCAAGAGTTTCATCAGAGACTGCGTGGGAAAGCCGCATCCAGACCCTGCCATGTTTGAACAGGTGATTTAAACGATTGATTTCATGTTTGATTTTAAAGTTTCTCAACATGAGCAGTGCAGATGTGTTACACGGGCTGCATTTTGTCCATAGAAATGTTGAGGTGCAGCAGTGGCAGTGAAGCTATGAGCCAATGCGAGGCAGCATTGATAATTATGGCACACAAATGAAACTGAACCTCTTGGCAAATCAGTGCATGGCTCCCAAAAAGTCCAGCAAATGTCTTTGATAGCTGCACTGTCCACAGAATGGTGTTGCGAGTTTATTTTCTCTCTCTTCTCCCCACTACACGGTGGTGTGGGCCTGTTCCTAGTAAGCATAATAGTTCAGTGTCAATGTTTAATTCCAGATTTGAGGAACTTGAAAGCCACATCTGCTTCCATCATGTTTGGCGTAGCCATCCTCTGAAAAGGCCAGAAGTTTGTTCAAGAACCTGGCAAATAGCATTTTATTTGTTAGTATTTTCACATATGTGCATTACTTTCCATGGAGGTTTAATTTGACCAGTTAAAACATTTATTTACATTTGCAGTCAGAATACATCTTGAGGCATGTGATGGATTTGTCAGGAACATTCAGTGCTGATTCACTGACAGATTTGTTTCAGAGGGAAGGAACTGTGGCTCAGGAACTAAAAGTGGACCTAGGTTATTTAGTAAAAATGAAGTTATACTTCCCAAGTACCTAAAAAGGTTCCTGGTTTCCCAAACGGGCTGTTGAGTCTTGCACTAAAATTGAAACCGTTTTGGTGACAAAGAAAAGGGCCAGTTGTAGTTCCACACATGTCACTGATTTGCTAAAGCACAGATTTGCATTTTCTTCTTTCTTTTTCTGCTTTACTAAGTAAACCGCACCAAAGACGAGGGGTTGGTTTTAGTTTCACATTTCTCGCTTACTCGCCCCCCCGTGCCCTCTTTAACCCTTGATCGCTTTCATATTCTCTTTGTTTGTTACTCATTTTTGATGTAGTGTCGGTCTACTGAATGTGTGTTCCGACCACATATGTACCCCATGAGACTGCCATCACACGTCATTAGCAGACTCGAGGCTCTGACTGTAGTTCCTTACACGTCACAGCAGCAAAAAAAAAGAAAATTACGCAAAATGACATTACAAAAATACCATAAAAAACAAAATGAAGCTTGTGTCCGTTCAGTCTGCAGCCAAACTTCCTTACACACTCAGTTTTGATTACTTTTCTGTTATTTATTTCTTTTCTAGAAGATTCTTGGAGTAGTTAAATGTTAACATGTCAGAGCAGTGAATTAATATTTCTGAAAAAATAAAATCTAATCTGTGTACTATACCAGTCGAATTCAAACCAAGTTAGAAGGAAAGTTGTGACACTACATTCAGTGATGCACGTTGACCCTTTAAGATTGATTACCAGTATGGATTTAACACACCTTTTTTCTCAGTATGGATTAGACGTTATAATTGTTGGGTAGTCAATTACCTAAACGCTGATTGGCCCTGTATAATTTTACCCGTCTGTGATGCTGTTTGCTTTAAAGCCTATGCTACATGTAATCATCCATGTTCATGTTTATGTTGAGAAGTTCAGCAGTGTTGAAATTGTTTTCAACCCAACATTTTACAGATGAGAGCCTGGTGAAAACCTGTCAGTCCATGTGCCGTTACTTCAGTCTGCAAATAGCATGTTGCTGATGAGTAGTTGTACCCAGAAGTGAGGAAGGAACTCTTTATGCATCATTTGCTTTTGACTTATGTGGCCACTCTGTGTATGTGTGTGTTCCAGGCTCAGACAGAGATCCAGTCCATGATGGAGGAAAACACCTACCCTTTGTTCCTCAAGTCAGATCTGTACTTGGAGTTCACACGGACAGGAGGAGAGAGCCCCAAGCCTAATCCCAGTGATCAGAGCCCTTCATCAGGGCCAGCCAAGCCTGTGCCTGGGTACTTACCTACACTCGCTGAGGATGAGGAGTGGAGGTGAGATGAGCTTGAGCCGTTGTGTCGCACCGCAGTGCTCATACATTGCACAGTCTCTGCATCTGTGATCAAACAATACATTCCACTGACTTTTCTCAGCTGCTCGGTCTCAATTCCAAGTCCCGTGCTACTCATAATTTCAGTGTTTTAACCTTTTGAAGGTGACATAATGTCTCTGATGTTTAAATAACAGATACGACTTATTCTGATCTTAGGTGTGGAGGAGGCGGAGTGAGGGAAGTGGAGGAAGAGAAAGATGAGGAGGAGTGTGGAGACACACCAGCTGGCCGACTGACTCATAGCCTGCTGATGCAGACAGTACCGCAGAGGGCCACGGCCAGCAGGAGGAGGCAGGACAGCAGGGAGTACAGGTGTGTGTCTGCATGTGTGTTGTTTTGCATTCATGAAAGTTTTTTCTGTCTCCTGTCGTGATGATATTATTGTAAAATACCTGTCAGACGTCATGGTAATGATTTGTTTCAGGACTTCCATGTGTGGCATACACCATCGTAGTTAATCAAGTATAATGCAACAGTCATGTTAGGTGCACATGTAAAAGGCTCTAAACAGCTTCCTTTGCAAGTTTACAATTTTTGATTCATTCATAATTTTTGGTCACATCATCCTCTATGCACGAAGTCAGCCAGAATGTGTGAAAATACTTCACCATAGGACAGTCAGTGTTGTCCCTTCAGCTGTGCCGGGATCCTTTTTTATCCCAAGTATAAACCCAGATATTCATTCATTTGGAAATCCAGTGTTTGTCCTATGTGACCACTGCTGGTGATTTTTTTTTCCTAGATTTTTTTCTGTCATGAGAGGAGATGACAGTTCTCCATCTTATCTCTCGTTATGTTTTTGCCGAATATCCTGCGTCTTGATAGTAGCTGAATATTACTGCAAACATGATCATTTGATAGGAATACGCAAGGACGCACATAATTGTAAATGTGAGCAGAGGAAAGCCAGGTGAAATGTAAAAGCATTATTTGTGTTGAAGTCTCCTGTAAGTGCAGTGAACACTTCCCAACAAGTGTTTACCCGCCTGAAACCAAAGATAGACATCAACCTCCAACATCTGACAGTCAGGCTTTGACCCACTCTTCATTTCAACAATCAAGCAGGGATAAAAAAAATAAATGTAACCGTATTATCTTCATCTGTACAGAACAACAACATTACAAACCCAAAGAACGCAGCCTACAATGAGCAAAATTTCTGTGGAGTAAAATTCACCTGTTGTGTTTCTGTATGTGGCAGTAGGCGGAAAATCATTGTGTAATAACAATAAGTGTATGATGTAGATATGATTCTTTTATCT
Source organism: Stegastes partitus (assembly GCF_000690725.1). Taxonomy (NCBI): domain Eukaryota; kingdom Metazoa; phylum Chordata; class Actinopteri; family Pomacentridae; genus Stegastes; species Stegastes partitus. The sequence continues at coordinate 47,949 of NW_007578651.1, read as the reverse complement.
GTCTATTCAGATTCAGAAGGCACAAGTAATGTAATCTTGATTGTCGTTCAAACAGGCAGAAACTGTTTAATTAGAGGCAACAAATCAGACAAGACTGAACCGTGAATTGTTTTTGAATACTGATAAAGAACTCCTGAAAATTCACAGTACTCTGTGTGTGTATGAACACATTCTCTCATTTCTTTGTAAGCACACAAATCACAATGTCTTGATTCTTCCTCAGGCCATGGAGAGAGCCGGTAAACCCATACTACGCAAATATGGGCTACGCTCGCGCTCCAGCAACCAGTGCCAATGACAGTGAACAGCAGAGCATGTCGAGTGATGCAGACACACTGTCACTGACCGACAGCAGTGTGTAAGTACACACACATGTACACAGAATCACTGTGGTGAGCTGTTAAGATCTGTGGCTGATTGCTGTTTATCTGTGTGTGTGTGTGTGTGTGTGTCTGCAGAGATGGTATTCCTCCATACAGATATCGGAAGCAGCATCGTAAAGAGATGCATGAAAGTGCCAAAGCCAATGGACGTGTGCCCCTACCTCATATACCTGTGAGTACAGACGCTACCCATTTAGCATAATGTCTGCATTTACGGCTGAATTCATGTAGGGCTGCACGCAGGGTGAAATATGTGCCGGGTTTGTTACAGAACAGCTGTTTGTGAGTTTGACTTGATGTATCACAGCTACTTTGGAAACCAGTTGTTGTCCAGTATGCAGGTTTCACAGGTGGAAAACAGACCAGATATTATTACTGATGTTTTTTTCTTAAATACACTTTACATACAAATACATGAAAGATTTCTTCGTTTTCCTTCACATGTTTGAGAGCCTTTGTTTCCCGTTGTAATGATGATGTGGGCCGAGATAGAAAATCCTTCCATCAGTTAGTTGTGTAGTTCTGTCATTTTGAGACAAGACTGAGGTTGAGTCAGCAACATTTGGGGAGGGCAGCCCTGGGGGAAACTGAAAGAGGCCAGTGCACATAGACTGAAAAGTTTAACTGTGTTCCAATTAAACCTTTGGAATGAAAAATATTTGCAAATGAAAAGATCCTAGAATTTTCAATGAATGAGAAAGATCAGAGGTAATTTTAGAAATTGAAATGAGACAAATTTTTCAGAGCAGAGCACTTTCATATGTTGCTGCCTCAAGGGGATTTATTTTATTTTTTTTGTAAATAAATCATTTTAATGATTTAAAGACCTTTTTTACAGAAGTAATAAAGAAATAGTTAAGAGCTTCTGCAGACTTTTTAAATCAAGGATATTTATTTTGCTTCACAGTCATTTTACTCCTTCTTGTTCCATTTATTTTTTTCTTTTTCTCTCTTGTCAAATGTGTTGGTTACAAGTTGAGCATTTTAATTTGGGCAAAAGATGTGCAGAGGAATTTGTGGCATGTAAATTTTGTGCTTGTGTCCATATACAGCGCACGTATCGCATGCCAAAGGACATCCACGTAGAGCCTGAGAGGTTTGCAGCGGAGCTCATCAGCAGGCTGGAGATGGTTCTCAGAGAGAGAGAGGCTCAGGAAAGACTCGAAGAAAGGCTGAAGAGAGTACAACTGGTGAGTGTGCAACTACATGTGTGCTGCTCATGGTGCGATTTTGTATTTTTTGAAAGCTGTGGTTCGTTCTGTTGTTCAGTGTTCCCTTAAGAATGCATACATTGGGCGTTTTGTTGTGAAATTCAGTTATTAGAGTATTGATTTACAGTAACGCAGGACTGATGAGTTATTTTGAATGTATGTAAATAACAGTTAACTGTCGTATGTGCATGTCCAGAAGTAAAGTATTTGTTATTTGTTGTCAACAGGAAGAAGAGGGGGATGATGCTGACATCTCCGTGACAACCTCCATGTCTTCTCATAGCATACCACTCCCCCTCCCCTCATCGTTTCCACCTCTCTACGGCGCCCGTTATTCAGAGACCACTGCGAACACGGCAACAGTCGCCACATATGGCGGCCTGGTTGCCATAGAGGATTCCCATGACGACGACCCAGAATCTATTTTGGATGAGCATGTACAGCGGGTGATGAAGACGCCGGGCTGCCAGTCGCCGGGGGCAACCAATAGCACCTTAGGAGGAGGGGGTCGACACACTCCTCCCAAATCATCACGCTCACCTGACGGGGGAATCGGGCCGCCTCACTACCCCCCACACCGAGGGGGAGGTCACAGTCTGCCTGCTGCTGGTGTCAAAGGTAGGCGACTATGGAGGGGGTGATGGGGTGAGACACAGGAGCACCTGCAGCACACAGTGAGCATGAAAACTTTGGCCCATGTTATTTTCCATGTAAGCCAACATCCAGCATCTGTTTCCAAAGACTGATCCTAGGATCTGCACAGACTGTTTTGCCTTAACGCCTTCTCTTTTGTAATCTTCTCGGTAATATCTCACAACTGCATTTTATTATTTTCTGCTTTCTGTGTCTGTGGCACCCAACCTTTGATCTGCAGATTTTTTACTGAAGACAATAGTCTTTGAAAGCAGATTTCATTTTTGCTAAAAGACGACAAGATTCTAAAATAGCTGGACACCGTAGTTATTGGCAAACTCAAATAGCAGGAAATAGTTCCTTTGTTGGGGACTATTTTCAGCTGTGGAATAATTCACAGTTAGTGCTCTAGTGAGTATTTATGGCCACCAAGGCATGAATTGGATTCACAGGATTGACTCAAAATAGAGTAAAGCCCCTGCTCAGTGTGATAAATGAATGTGCGGCTTTCTGTAAGTCATCATAGATTTTAATTGCACAACAATTGAAACTCGTTGACACTGAAGAATCAGCTGTATTGTGCTTTAACTACATGAGCAACACTTGCTGGTGGAATTAGTTTGTTGTTTTGGTGTTTTTAATGAATTATTAGGACTATGGCTAAATTAAACGAGGGCCTTGGACTTTATGGCAAGAAATACAAAGACCTCAGAAAGCCACTGGCCTGGCCTAAATACAATAATATTATAAACATTTATTGGCAATCAATAGGTGAAGAGATTGGCTCTGCAGGTTTCTCATCATGTGTAGTGCTATAGTTGTCAAATAAAGGTGCAGCAGCAGTGTTTTTTTTTAATTAAAGTGTAGGATGTGTTGACGGAAAGCTGGCATGTCACTAAAGAGTTTCTCTCCGTTCTCTGTCTCAGGTATGCATCATCACAAGCAGTTGTACCACCACAGAGGAAGAGAAGGCCAGGAGGAAGGAGGCTCTAGGTCTCAGGCCAACTTCCTGTGGAACGGAGATCCAGCTAACCAGTACACAGGAAGAGGTCGAAACTACGCTGATGGTGCTGGAGCCAGCACACTTGACGGGATGGGTTACAGGTAAATACATATTTTTTGTCTACAGCAAACTGTATGTTGTTGTGCATTCAGATTACCTCAACTGCTTTGTGTGTGTGTGTTACCTCTTCATTCTGCAGTAGTAAAGGCAGCACGCTAACACGGCGAGGTTGTAAGAAGACGTCAGAGACATCGGGCAAAGGTGATGAGAGTGGGCGTGGCTTGGAGACCCAGGTACCGCTGGAGGATCTGGAGAGAAACCAGAAGATCCTGCAATGGATGATGGAAGGAGACAGACAAAGGAAGAGCGGTCATGGGTTAGTAATATTCCATGTATCATGTATGACTAATATAAAAATATGCTCATTAGAAATTTTAGATATTTTTATAAACATTAAATTTGTTTTATTTATTTATTTTAAATATCTATAAATGCCACAAGTGCAGGAATTTGCAAGCCTTTTTAGAGTGGCCCAGACCTTTGTGCTTGTTCCGACTACAAAAACTACTTCTGTAGAACCCATTTCAGAGCCCTTTTTAGGGAGGGAAAAAAAAAAAGTACCCACCACAGGGCGCAGCTCTGAAAAAACTGCTGTGTAAGGCTTGATGCTGATTGGCAAGCTTGGGAAGAAAATAACGACAACAAGCACCATTTTTTCTGCCCTTTCGATGTCCTTGTCAAATAGCAGTTTCCACCCTTAAATCAGCATCAACAACATAAAATTTGCCATTTAGGCTAACCTAACAAGCCCTCCGTTGTTCTATTTCCTGTGTACTCATAGAACTGAAGTTACATCCCGTAGCTTCCGTTTGCCGTTGCTTAGCGCACTCAGACTTCATGCTGCAGTCAAAGCTGTCAGATCTGACATTGCGATGGAAAGAGAGAGGCTGAAAGGACCGATTAGGAGGCGGTTCCTGTAAACGTTTGCACCAGCTCACACCTGCCCTGAGTTCCTGCAGTGAAAAGCCACCTGATGAGTTAAAAATGATGCACCGCTCCACGTTTATTCAAGTAGCTTGTATCAAGTCAAGGATAGCAGTAAAGTGTAGGACAGTGGATGCTTCACTAGACCAGAAAATCTTTACATGTGTGACATATTTTACTTAACATGAAAGCAATATATGATAATAGCACACATATGAATCAGTCGGCAAAAACTGGGGTTTCTTGTGCAATTCCTACTACAGACTTCTTTTTAGAAGTCTCATCTCCTTGTCCAACTTACTGAAGGCTGTCTTTCGGATGTTGTCCATAACTTACTTTTACAGCTACTCTTGATCAATCTGGTGCTTTTTCAGTGCTACCATGAGTCGCTTTTATCACTGTATAAATTAAATAAGTTAAGAGTAATACTAATGTTCATATTTTTTCTGTAGCAAGATATTCCGCAGCACCAGAGCTGGTAAAAGCAGTCACGTCACTACAACTCAGCAGAAGCAATCTGACAATAAGATTTAGTCTTTAGCATTTTCATAGTGCTTTGCTGGTAGCTTTGCAATGTCATACTGTGATCGATGCAGCTGAAGATGTTGCAGTTGTGCTCCGGTCTGTCTCTTCAGTAGGAGTTTATTGCCTTCCTCAGCCCCATGCTCAAGGAAATGCATACACTCACATTGTGAGGCGCAACAATAAGTGGCGCCAGAATTATGCTTTGGACACTGCTATCTCACTTCTCATGTCTGGAAATGTCAATGGAAGAAAACAACTTTCAAAATAGTCCGATTCCTAATTCAGTTCTTTGTGTTTTTTCCAGCGGCAGCACCAGCAGCTCCAGGAGGACGGGACCCAGCAGCGAGTCGCCACGTCCAACTTCAGTGGAGCGACCTGGAGCCGTGCACCCCTGGGTGTCTGCTCAGCTGCGCAACAACCCCTCCGCAGTGTCCACCGCTATTCCCGGCTCATCGTCCACCCAGGTCCAGCCTTCACACCCGTTCATCCAGGACCCAGCTATGCCCCCCAACCCAGCTCCCAACCCCCTCACCCAGCTGGAGGAGGCTAGAAGGAGGCTGGAGGAGGAGAGGAGGAGGAACGCACTACAGCAGGCCAAGCAGAGGTACGTGTCTCGTGTAATTTCATTTTTTACAGTTTGAAATCACGCATTTGCCCTTAATGTTTGAATTTCCACTTGGTCTTACTTGTGTGTTTTTACGTGAATCTTTCTCTCTCGAAGGCATAAGTCTGGGAAGCGCCAGGTGTGTGAGAACATGACAGTTGCTTACTACTTTTGTGGAGAGCCGATCCCATACAGAACATCAGTCAAAGGCCGTGTCGTGACTTTGGGCCAGTTCAAGGAGCTGCTTACCAAAAAGGGCCACTACAGGTGAGAACATGTGGTGCATATGTTGTTAAAATTCACAGCGGGTGGGAATGTTACAGATAGGCACTTGAGAACACGCCAGTGACTCTTGATATGTTTTTATTTGTGCGCAGGTTCTACTTTAAGAAAGTGAGCGACGAGTTTGACTGTGGCGTGGTGTTCGAGGAGGTTCGTGACGATGACGCCATCTTGCCTATCTTCGAGGAGAAGATCGTCGGGAAGGTGGAGAAGGTCGACTGAATTTTGGGAACAGGAAAATGAAACAGAAAAGATCATTTGAGAAGAGGAGATAGGAAGAAAACATTCAGGTTGGATAGAAATTCACCTGCGAGGAAACGAACGACCGGAAGTAGAAAGATGGAAGGAGCAATGTGTGACAGAAGGGAGATTGCGCTGCGTAGTAGGAGCTCGAGTATTAAGGAGGTGGTTATTTTTTTATGGGATATCTGGATATCTGTCTCAACACCTGGATCAAACCCACACAAAGCAAAGAAGCTTTTCCAGATGATACGGAAGTGGAGGAGAAGAACATAAATTATTTCACCTGTCCTGTCTCCACTGTGGATATTCAAGGAGAGCTGTTAAAATATGATGTCTGACCAGTCTTCCACTTCTACTGCGATGGATGGAAAAGGGTGAGGAGACTGCTTGAAGGAGAGAGGATAAAGTAGTCTTCCACTTCTGCTCTGGAGGAGTCTGTCCTCCGCAGACCATTACGATGCTGCTACATTACCACAGAGACTATTCAATCGGTGCTCGGGGCAGTAAAGAAAGCAGTTCTGTTCCTTTCGGGAGTCCAGCTGCCTTTTGCTGCCTCTGTTCCTCATCAGCTGGCAACAAGAGGAGAGGACAGAGGATTACGGGGAGTGGAACTTTTGCCTGCTTCTCCTCTCGTTGACTTCATAGCCTCAAAACAGAGAAACTTGCTCACCCTTGATTCCTAGATGTCATGTAGTGATCTCTCACATCAACATGTTCAGACAACAGTTCTCTGCATAACTTGTTTACCAAAGCTACATATTTTTGATAAGACAAGTATCCTAGCTACTTGTTTTCATTTTTTTTTTTTTTTTTGAATTGTGTATGTACAAGGCAGGTACTATTACTTATTATTGCAGCCTAATTTTGTCATATCTCATCTTAATGTTGTATTATTGTGTATGTTTTGAAGCTAGTTCATTAGTCATTTCAGGGCAGCCATTTTGTTTTGTTTCTTTCCACTATACCACATCACTGCACCTCAATTCTGTACTGTTTACCTTGTAAGTGTGCGGCTCTGTTCTCCTACAAGATGGATTTTAAACATAGGATAACTTTTATTTCCACCTGTAGAACTTCTCATGAAAAAGACCACAGTATATTTTTCTCACACTGTTCCCCCTCGTGTAACTCAGAACTTTTCCGCTATATCAGAAGCCTGTGTACCGTAACCCCGAGCTCAGTCTAGGTGCCTGCCTGCCTGGCCAGTGCCATTAATATCTAGATTTGTTATTCAGAAGCGTGTTGTTGAGTGTGTAAGCCTGTGTCCGTCGTGTATGCCTGAACTCAGCCAAAGAGCATATAGTGTGTACCGTATGCCTACATGCGTGTGTCCACAAGTATCAAATGTTTTTTTTTTAATTTCATCACGAGCTGAAGGGAATCTCTCGTTCCTCCTGCAGATTTCCAGACCTCAAACATCGTAACATTGAGTTTAAAACCTACAGTCTATCTTACATAGATAGTGTGGCAATTTGGTAAAAAAATTTCTTGCCAAGAGTTAGATGAGAAAATGGAGAACTCGCATATGAAATATGAAGCTAAAGGCAGCAGCTGTTAGTTTACTGTAAAAATAGAAAAAGGGAAACAGCGAGCCTGACTTTTGTATGGCTTAAACAAACCAGGGTTGCAGCTAAAGGTCAGATCTATATTTTGGATTTGCTTTTTATTATTCATATTGGCTTATTACATATTACCTGAAAGAAATGTTAGCACATCACAATTTTCTGAAGTGGCGTTTTAAAATTGCTTGTTTTGTCTGACAGGCGACCTCGAACCTAAAGGTATTTGGTTTAAGGTTCAGGTTTCGGTCATTAATGTTTAACAAGGCTTGGTGGAGCAGCATGAAAACACAGCTCTATGACGGTGAATCCTGACATCCTAAAATAAGAAGTTTATTTATAAAATAATCTAAGAGCCCAAGGAATAAAAGCGAGTTTGTGTGTTTTGTGTCTTTATATTCCCCTGCGTTGCTGAAGCAAAGCAAGTAGGCGTCAAGACTGCAGGCAGAAACAGTGCAGTGGGGGGAGAAGCTGTCGGTGAGAGTTGTTGTGAGGGAGTGCAGGGCGGCTTCATCGCACCGTCCACTCAGTGATTGAAGAACGTGTACATGTATCATAGCAGATAAGAATAAGCAACAAATGCTCACAATTTAGAAGCTGAAGCTAGAGAATGTTCTGCTTAAGAAGTGATTGTAACTCAAGCTCTCGATAAAACATGTTAATCACAAAACTTAAACAGTGCAGTGTAGGCACATTTTGAACAGAGCCACTGTTTCCAGTCTTTAGTCTAAAGTAAGCTAACCAGCTGCTGGCTGTGGTTTCATATTTATTGTGCAGATTTTTCAAGCAAACAAAACATTTTCCAAAACGTCAAACTACTCCTTTAAATTGCTTGTGTCAGTACCAAACTGCAGTAAAGCCTTGAGGCCAGAATATCATAAAGCACAGTGCAGACAGTGCACTGATGATACACCAGCTATGTAAGCTGAATGTACTTGTATGTTTTCTTAGTTTTGCCCACTCTTATCCTCAAAGGAACTGCATCAGTGATCATACCATACCATGTCTGAGTCTGTCTTCAGTATTGATCTCCAACTGTCGGCCTGATCGAGTGTTTCGTGTCATCTATGCTGGTAGTTCAATGAATGTGTTCATCAGACAAAGAGGTTTTGCAGGAATGTCAAATACAATTTGTCCTGGGTTCGGCCCAGCAAGGGAAGCATAGGATCAGAAAACATATTTGTCCTTACTCCAACCCATTATGCCTTCAATATGAAATTTTAAAATTTAGATATGTATTTGTTTATAAAAAATAAAAAATAAAATGTAATTTTAATAATCACCGAGCATGTTCTTTATAAGGAATGTTTTCCGGATGAGTTGATTTATCTATTTTGTTTTAATGTTTATGTGCAAACTGCGACGGCCCTCTGATATATTGTGTCTGTTTTGTTAGAAAGAACACCCAGGGACAGTTGAATGACAACATTTATTAAGAGTTGTTTCTTGTGATTATGATTTGATGGACAAAACAAACAACTGCATCTGTTGCGTTGTTGATTTGTGTGAAACACAGTGCCTTTATCATGTTATCTTTTAAAATATGTTTATTGAACCAATCCATGCTTTTAATGTAAGTTTTTATTTCAGTCAGTCCCGTTGTATTTTTTAGCTGCAGTCGATGCTCTTTTTTTTTTTTTTTTCCTCACTTCTGTTCTGATCAACCTTCTGCTGTAAATATGTACATTATCATTTCATACGTGTCTTCAGACCTGCACCACATGTCCATGGTGTTTCTGTTTTTCAACGCCAAGATGTCACTGTGCTGGTTCCACTTGTACATTTCTTTTAAAAAGGTACTTCATAATAAAGATGTTGAATAAACCTTTCCTCTCCTTTGTTGTTCAGGCCAAACACACAACACTGTGCGAGACAACAGCAGATGTTTTGACTTTGACTGGTGTCGCTAAAAACATTAATGATGACTGCATTTATATTTAAGCTGTGACAGTGAGCCGGCATGTATTTATACATGTTCTCTTCTTCCAGAGACGTGTCGAAAACGCATTTTCTTCATCATCTATAAATGCTCTTTTAGCTATCAGGAGAAGTGGTGGAGTACAGGTTCAAGGCTCATGTACCAATATATATTTTCTGCTACCTCTACTCTGTAATTTAGAGTGAAATACTGAACTTTTTACGTCACTACATTTATGACACAGCTATCGTTGATGGTTACTTTGCAGATTCAAATCTTCCGAGCAGCCCAAAGTATTGTAAAATATGCTTCAAAACGACAAAAGTAAAATGCTGCATACATGTTAATGCATCAATAATAATAAACTAGTATTATCTTAGAGAGCGAATGTAGGAATTCTGCACAGTAGGTACTTTTACAGCAGGGTCTTTATTTTTAATGAGACGTATCTATATAAAGGATTTGCTTCCTTCACATTTAAAATATCAATACTTGTTCCATCACTGGTCAGAAAGGACCTGCTTGTAGACGTGAACCTGAAAGTCATTTAAATGCAGGGCTGCAAAATAACTGCATGAAGGCACTGTGGTCCCTTCACTCCAGCAGAAATACATCCCTTCTTGTACAATCCAACAGTTTTAAATATGTTTCGCTGATCAAATCCAGGAAAGAATGTAACAGTAAAAATAAAATAAAATCACTTGGAAAAACAATACTGTCAATTTTTAACAGGTCACTGCAGCCGCAAATTTTAAAAAAAATAAATCTTCATCTTCTCGTTGCTCTCTTCTCAATGTTATCCACAAACTAGGAGCCACATTTTCCCCTTTTTTAACAGGTGTGAGGGAGTGTTACCATGGAAACACGTGTCTTAGTTCAGAGTCAGTCTGGGGGTTGAGTGGCTTCCTTTTTAAAATAAATCAGTCTTTTGTGTAACCATCAAACATTATTAGATCAGTGCAAGAGCAAAAGTAGTACTTTTTGCTCCTAGACTCTGTAGAATGTGGCCCCAGTAGATGTAGATTATTTTTTCAATAAAGTATTTACCTGCAAATACATACAGAATTGACCTCCCTCGGAGCTGCAGGGGATGATTGTCTCCTCACAGCTAACACACAATATAAAATATGTTTTACTGTGTTTCTGAGTTCTTTACAGTAAAAATAGCCGATGCAGTGGAAGTTCAAGACCAAAACAATTCCAAGTCATCATCTGTTTAATTTTCCCAAAGGTTCCCCCAGTAACATGCAGTCCTCACCAGTAGTTAGCTCTGGATGGCCGTGCCATCTCCGTCATGCCAGCAGATACGTCTTCCCAACAACCGTGCAAATACACTGAAGACCATCAGGAACCAACAGTGAGTGAACCTCGACTTGTTTTGTTTACTTGTTTGTTGTGGTCAGACTGCTATCTTAAAGAAATAAACTGTCCTGCTTGACTGGTATGTCACTTATTCCTGAGTAATCATCCAGTTTTGTGTAGTTTTAAGAAAAGAAGTAACTGTTAAATTTAATAGCCAGTCATTCTGTAGTAGTTACGTCATAAAATATTGTTATAACAGGGTAATAGCAGTGTTACTGCTCAGCAACTGGGTCATTTCTTGGGGGGAAAAAAGTTTATTAAAATGTGAATAAATGATGATGATTATATAGCCCCAGGTAAGACATTTACAACACTTGTTTATTGTGTAATGATATAATATAGACAGTGGTAAATACAACAAAATTGCTTGCACTTACTGAGTAATTTACAGTTTAGAAGTAATTTTATTGTAAAATATATATATGTTTTTTTTTTTGTTTTTTTTAGCAAAAGTATGGTGTGTGACAAAAACAGTTTCTGTTAATGTTCAAAACAATTAAAAAATCTTAACGCCTCCGTGAACTCAGAAACTGTACTCGGACGCCACCTTGTGGATTTTACGAGCAGACGCACAACGTAAGGTCAAAGTTTAAATATGACGTAAGCACGTACGCACCAAATTTGTCGGTAGACGGAGCAGGAGTAACACTTTGTAAACAAGTTTTTCTTAATTTCGTCAGTCATTAACACTTATATATGACTTGAAAGCACTCCAGGAGCCGAATATTCCGTCTTTAATACCCGATAAATGTATGAGCTTTAAAAGGCAACAGAGGCTTCCAGCTGGCTGTGAGTAAGCTAGCATGTTAGCTGTTAGCCCGGTGCGTAGCATGCTATGGATCCGTGGAGTATAGTTGAAGACGAAGTGGCTTTGGAGGGACTGGATGGGATAACCATCCCCACTCTCTGGATTCGGCTACAAAATACAGAGCCCAAGTTTCCCCTCAAGCTCGACGACTGCACCAAGGAGCTCATATGGAAGTCTCTGGCCAGCAACAGCGACCTGAAGTTCTACCAGCTCCCAAAGGAGAGAGAGGATGTTGTGCTGTTTGACAGGTGACTTTATCATCCTTATGGTGGCATAAAGGGCTCAGGTCAAATCAAGTTAAAAAATAATAACGCAACAAGAGAGAAGGGAAATCGGTTTGGTTAGTCAATATGATGCATACAACAACTGTGAACATTTGTAGTGGAGCTGAACTCATGTAGTGTGATGCAACCACAACAATGCTGTAAACCCTCTATAAAGTTCATAGTGGTCAGTTTTATTTGTTTGTTTTTTAGCTGTGTGGGGCTGCAACTCTATTGATCCACTTGTTTTGTCTCATAAACAGTCCAAAATCTAAAGATAATTAGTTAATGGTCGTGGACGTCAAACAAACGCACAGAAGTCTTACATTTTAGAGGCTGGAAACAAGGGCTGAACAATTCATCCCAATAAATGTCACTACCAGCTACATTCAATGTAGTACTGTGGTGCTGCAGAGATGCTCCTGCCTGCAAAACATATTTTTTAGATGTAAGGGAAAGGGCTTGTTTAGTACAGACTATTTCTGATTTATTTTAAAAGTAATACAAACAATAACTGCTAAAACTGTGATCTATTGCAATCACAGTATTTGTTAATTTAATTGCAGCATGATTTCTTTTTATATATTGTGTTTTTGCTTAAAAAATACCTTTCATGCTTGTTTAATTATAACAACAGATGTCATGTTAACTCATATGAATGGCATGAGAAAAAAAAAACTACAAGCGGTTTCTGTTTTCTTCAACAACACCTTTTTTTAGCTGAACTGTTTTTGATCAGAAGTTTATGCACTCTTTCTCTGGGCATATTTCTATTTCCCAACACCAATGCTGGGCCTCTCGAATGGAAATAAATCCCCTTTGCAAGGGTCTAAAATGTTTTTCAGATATTTTGTTTTTTGATTGTTTTCAGCTCCAAAGTCACGGGAGACTTTCTGGGTCTCTAAACTAAGTGAAACTTTTTTCTTTCTTTCTTGAAGATCCCTCCTCAATTTAAAGAAAGTTGTAAAAGTCATCCTACTTTGTGGGATATTTTGCATGTGCCTCTCGGTTGCGCTCTACTCAGATTTTGTGATTTCAGGTTTCAGGACGTTGACGCGGAGAAAAGCAATGACGTAGCACAGAAGACTTCGGAAACCCGCAAAGACATCTACCCCGTCCACGCTGTTCCAGAAAACAAAGATGGGGTTCAAGGCTCGTGCGCCCACTTTAAAGAGAGGACGGACATCACAAAGCACGTCCGCTCCAAGTCTCTCACACTGTTGGTCAACTTGGAGGAGGCTTTGGAAAGGTTTGTAGAGAGTGTTAAATAATTAATTTATTCAACAGAGAAGCGACTGTTTGCAAACAACACACTGCCGCAGGGTCGGCAACTTCATGACCAAATATGATGCAAAAATGGACTGGGCACATAGGCAGTGATTTGACAACATGTAATGCTTAAACTTGGTGTATTGTTTAACTTATGCAAATATTACGTTGTTAGTAATCTGCTTGAAAGTGAGGAATGGTAAATATATTTTAGCAAACTGGGTAATATCTAACAACATAATCTAAACATCTAAATCTCATGTTAGTGCATCATTGTATTCCTCATACTTCACACTCTCACTCTTGTTTCTGACCTTCTCAGATACGGGCGAAAGCTTGTCGTAGTGGCGTCTCAGACTTTGCGATTTCGGGCTCTGATTGGAAGTGAGAGCGATCCTGATTTGGTTCTCACCGATGACTCTTACTGCGTGTTGGAAAGAGTGGGCCGAGCCCGGTGGCAAGGAGAGCTGCAAAGGGATCTGCATGGAGGCTCTTTCAAGTAGGAGACATGAACACGCTCATTTGGCACTGTTGGTGTGTGTTCACTCTGTCAGACGTTCACAGTGTAACAGCCGGTGTTGTGTTTGAGCAGGGTAGATGCTCGAAAGTTTCACTACTTGAGGAAGTCTCTCGTCAGACATCAGCTGGTCACCATGCAGCCTCACCTCAGACGACTGGAGTCCGGACAACAGCAGCACTCCATTCTTCTGCTGCTCAAACGCTTCCATGTAAACAGGTCTGTTTGTCATCTATGGGTTTTTTTCCCCTCACTGTCAACACTAGTGTTTCTGCTTACTGTCGCTGTTTACTGAACACATATTGACAGTGCAGGAGGTACATTATAACTAAATGTGCTTTTACTGTAATTTCTGTAATTTGTGTTATGTGAAGTTTAGGGCTGGATATCACACTGTAAATGTTTTTTTTTTTTTTTAACCTGGCATAATTCCCCATAATCTGGATATTACGGATCTGTGGGCTGTGGTAGCTTTGCACCTTAAACCTCCAGTCGGACAAAGCAGCGTACATCTTGGCAAAGAGCTTTAGCAATTATGAAGACAATTGCAAGTCATTTTAGTTTGTTGATTGCTAGTATTTATTCAAACTGAAGTGCACAGATGAGGAGCTACATCAAACAGAAAACGTGACATAGAGGATGGAGACAGAGGCAGAGAGACAATATATCCATGGATGACAGTCCTAAAAATTAAAAACATTTCCCACTCCTCTCTTTGTCTCTCTCTTGGACAAATTCCTCTCCACATCTTCTTCTGTTGTAGGAAGACCATGTATGAAGTACTGATGGAGTACATATCCAACTGTCTCCAGCAGTCCCCGGGTCAGTTCGCTACGATGATGATGTTCAAAGCACAACTTGTGAGTATCTGTCTTTGAGTGTCTGCTGGTCTGTTTTGGTTTCGTCTCTCTGATTGTGCTCTTTTCTTGCAGAATGTCAACGAAGGTACTTTCAAGCGTGTGTTTAAGTACATGCGAGCTGCTCGGTTGATCGAGTTCTGCCAGTATCCTTTGGAGGACTTGGATCCCGGCGCTGGACCCTGCACCAACAAAAATGGTAACGTGCCATTACAGCACCTGTACATATAAGCTTTATTCTAATGTTGAGAGGTTTCTGCTGTTTATTAGTAACTGTCTTGGTTAGCAGCATCTTATTTAACAGCCCACACTGGAAATACACTTTTGTGTTTATATAACTGAGTTGCTGCTTCTGTTCTGTTAAAGCTTAAAGATTTAAATGTATTTATTTCAGCTTTAGTTGCTCATCTCACACCAATACTGGAGTTGGGTCAAATCCCTAAAATATAAGGAATCAGAAACAACCGTTGGAGAAGAAACTATCGCTCTCATGTTACGCTGTAAATATAAATGCTGACTGTGATGAGAAGTCGCAAATAGACATCACTTGGCCTGAGTGATAGATCAGTAAATCCTTTAAGAACTAATGTGATTCATAAAACATGTCAGTTTTTCAGTGTGATGATGTATTTCGACTGAGCCTGTTGCAGGTGTAGTGCACTAAAAAAATATGATGAAAAGAAGTTTGTGAAGTCACCTGTCAGTATGAGTGAATTTACAGAATGAATGTGGTGTTAAGACGTAACACATGCACTGCTTTATCTGACTGGTTTTCTAGGCAGTAAAGTGCTGGTGCGCTGTGTGAGGCTGATAAAGCCTTACACAAAGAAGGGCATCCCAGATGATGAGGAAGATGACGATGAAGATGAAGAAGATGACGCTGGAGGAAGAACAAGAGCTTTCCCTTCAGAGGGGCGAATCATGGAGAGGGACATCATGTCGCAGGCCTACCACCTCAGTATGTTTGGTCACTTCTATGAAGAAGCTGATTGATTGGAGAAGGCTTTGTGTTGTTTTGGACAGTGGCACATTTTGTAATGTTTTCACTCTGTGCTCCAGAACACTGTCATATTTTTTTTATTTTAAGCCTTGAGTATTTTTGAGGATATTTACATCTGTATTGGGTAAACAGCAAAGGACTTGTATCCCTTTCTGTAAACAAACACGTATCTTGTCACGAAACTGCACTGACAGTTTTACCGAACATGTCAATTTCACGTCTGACCAAAAGCTACCACTTCGACAGTAGAAGCTAGTAATGTTGCACATCTGGTTTCTAAAAATCTGGAATTCAATTCAGTCTGCACTTTACCTTCAAAATCCAAATTGGAGGAAGACAGAGCCAACAAACAAACACAGTTGCGTAAACTGTGGCGTTTTGTCTTTTTCTTTCTGATGCAGTTTTGTCCTCTGGCACGAAGGGAATCCCCCAGCGCGACATCGTGTTTAGAATGAACATCGGTAAACTGGAAGCTCGAATGCTCTGCCGAAAGTTGGAGAAGGATGGTTTGATTAAGGTAAGGTAAATTCTTCCCTTCTGAAAATGACCCTTTTCTTCTTGTACTGCTTTCAAAAGCTGTGAAGTCTACTGAAATGGCTTATAGCTAGGCAGAGAGATCGAACACGCACACTCTCAGTTGTCGGATGCTGTATGTTTGGGCTTCTCATCTACATGACCTCCACCAGAGGTCAACCACCACAAAGAAAATCCTTCCTGTTTGAAATACAGTGACTCATTTCAGATCTGTTGGCAATCTCACAAAATTTTGAAAGTTTGTTTGGTGCCAGATTGGAGACTGGCAGATTTGTTTATGTGTAAAATAGCCTTTGGTTGCATTTGTAACTTGTGTTTTTTATTGACCTATAAGCTACAGACATGCAACAGTAGCATTTTAGTCCTAATATTTTAAAGTGCTGAACGACCAGGAGTTCTGTCCTTGGACGAGTACAGTGTTCAGGAAAGTAGACACATGATGCACCAGCAGGTCTTAATTGTCCTCTAGTCTGTGAAATATCTGCTTGATTGATTGACGCAAAATTTCCATGGTGCTTGAGATGAATGGTGACGATCCTTGTGATCCTCTGACTTTGCTTCCTTCTACTATCATGAGCTTTACAGTCATGCTTTTTGTGTGAAATGACTCAACAAGTATTGAATGAACTGCCAGAAAACTTGGTAGACAATAATTTCCTGCCATTTACCTGCCATTATCTGATCTTGTTCTGTCTAGTAATTAAGTTTAAGACCTGCAAAAGTTGTGATCCATTTCCGTCAGTGCCAGCTGTACTTCACGTTAAATGTTATGTAGCACATATTAGCATAGCAGCATGCTGAGTTAAGATGGTAAATATGTTAAACATTGTGCCTGCTGGTGGACCAAATAAAGCAGACGCCCTTCAATATAACCCAAATATTGCATTTGAAGTTGAATTACATTGTTAAGGAATTTCTGTTTGTCATTTTGTCTTGTGTCGTGTCTTTCATCTTGTAGGGCTTCCTGGAGGATGAGGGTCGGCAGAGGACTACAAAATTTATCAGCCATAAGTGCGTATCTATAAATAACTATACATTTCTTTTTTTTTTTTTTTTTTTACTTTAGGACCACATCATATAAAATCACATTGTACCAAATATTGTTTTGCTCTCTTGACAGATTTGTGGGTGTCAGTGATCAACTCCAACTGTTTGCCAAAGAGCAGGAACGGACGAAGCAGCTCTACTCTTCTGCACCACAATCGTCAAATACCGACCCGACCTCCCCTATAACACCATTAACCTCAAAGCCAATCGCAAAAGGAAACACCAAAACTCCTGCAGCCAAGAAGACTAAGAAAGCAGGTGGAGGAGGCACCAAAGCTGCAGAGGAGGCCGAGCAGATGAATGATGATAGAAAAGGGGATGCAGGGGGTGAAGGGTTGGACAGAAAGGGAGGTAAAGCTAAAGGAAAGTCAGCAGCCAGAAGAAAGACAGCAGGTGGAAAGGACAGTGTGGCAACACAACAGACACAAACTGACATTTCCATCGGGGACCCTACACCGGCTGAATGTGAGTACTCATCAGACCTTTCCACATTTTATATAAAGGAGTTTTTCAAGACAAAATCCACATCATAACCTTTGATCTGTGATAAAGTCTTGACCTGACAGGCAGTTACAGCTCTTTGTTTGTTGTCTTCCTAAATTTCTGTCATCATTCAGGTGAAACTCTGCCCTGCAGCGAATCCGTCATCAGTGTGACACCCAAGTCGGAGTCCATTCCTGCAGCAGGTAATTCCCAGTCATGGGCTCGCACCGCTACACTTTTGCTACACCGCAGAAATGCTCAAATGTTAAAGGAAAAGTGATAATTCCAGTTTCTTTTTCGTCATTAATCCCTCAGTTTAAACAGTGCTCCTGGAAAGCAGTAAATAGTAAACCTACAATTATTATTCTTGTCCGCACTGGATAGAACACACGATCACAACATTGTCTGACACAATCGTTTTTAAGTAGATATTCTATCACAGGGCTACACTTAGAGACAGACAACCAAGCACACTCACATTCACACCTACGGACAATTTAGAATCACCAATTAACCTCAACGAGATTTTGGATATCCTCAATATGTTTTTATATTGTCAATATTAAAGCATTAATCATAGGTATGTTTGACATATCGGCTCAGAAATATATAACTAAAGGTAGAATATTTTTCTTTATAAACAATGTACAGACTCATTTAGCTGCGAGGACCCTGCCCTCTTCCTGTAGTTACTTATTGTATTGTTATTTTTTGTGCTGTCTTTGGGACACTCTTGTCTGCAACCTTTTGGCAGAGGGGTGTAGCAGCAGTCAATACCAGCCTTTCTGCAGGCTTGTGCGGAGGTGTGGGCATGTGTATTTGTGCTGTATGATGTAATCAGTGTGAAACAATTAGAAAATAACCTTTTCTTTCTCTCATTCACTGCTTTGTTCTTATCGCAAATGCTGCCCCACCTCACCATTCACTCAAACTCCCTTGACTCCTACTACTGCTCTCTCTTTCTCTCTCTCTCTCACATACATCTCTTACCTGAACAGATAATGCTGTTTACCAACATTTAATTATGAATTCATCCTCACTTGTACTTGGAGCTCTCATTTCACTTGGACAGGTGACCTGTATTTCCCTTGTTATGGCTCATTTTGCAGGTTTGGTTAATACTGTGATCAGTTTCAGAGTTTTGTGATGGAATAGTGTATAAACTGTGTTCATCTTTGCTCTGCTTTATATTTAGTTTGTGTTTTTTTCTTTATTTAGTCCAAGCGTCAGCGGAGGACGAGAATCAGTCCAGCCCAACTGATGCCAGCTCTTTGCTTCAGAGCGAGGAGCTAAATGCAGCTGAGGATCCCTCCAACAACAACCCTGTGATTATTAAAAGTGTTTGCCAGCCACAGGTGGGTCTAATGGGCTGATTTCAGTGGACGTTGTCCCTCAGGCTAGAAGATGTTGAAGCTAATCTGTCTGAATGAGTGCTGAAAGTAACGGCTACATCCATCTCCTTCAGGCCTCCAAGCAAAAAAAATCCAAGAAGTCTTCGAGGAGTACTCACGAGACGTACCGCCTGCTGAGGAGGAAGAACCTGATTGTTGAGGCCGTTCGTAACTTCAAAATCATCGAGAGTCTTCACCCGTCAGTGTGCCTTGATTGTTATTGGTTCATTTTAAGACATTTTATGGGATAATAAGACAGGGAACAAACATCTCGACGGACTGTGTTTTTACAGGCTGCAGAAGATGATCAACGAGGAAGAGAAGCAGAGTGGTGTCAGTTCAAAGTGTTGCAAGAAGACTATTGTACGTCTCATCCACGGTCTGTCTAGAGAAGGCTTGCTTAAGATGTACACGACCACCGTCGTACAGGATGGCATCAGCAAGAAGGTAGATGCTCACGTCACACCCTGACTCTACCGCTGCCTTTCATAAATGTACAGAGACAACAGAGAAAAGAACAAGAGCTTTTGCATTTCTGTCATCTGTTACTGCCCAGTAGTGGAAACCTTTGCTGATAAATAATTTATAATCTGTGTGCAACTAGTGGTGCTAAAGTGATGATGCAAAGTGTTATATTTTTTGAAACAAGTCGTTGAATTAGTGCAAAGTGTGAAGAAGTTTAGTCCACCATGACACTTTATGTCAAAGCTCTACGTGTTCACTCACTCATGCATTCATTTACTCCCAGACATGAATGAATGAATGAAATGAAATGAAAAATACTTTATTTATCCCAGAAGGAAAATTCAATTTCAAATTCAAATTCAAATTCAAATTCAAATTCAACATCACGTATCAAGTTTCTTCTCTCTGTCTCTCTTGTCTGTTGAATGTTTTTGCCCCTGTAGGTTGACTTGATCGTCCATCCATCCATACAACCCAATGATGACGCAGTAAAACAAGTGATTGAGCAGGTCCGGTTTAAAATCTCCAGCTCTTACACAGCCATACGGTGAGCACAAACCAAATACCTAAATATAACTCTGTGAAAAATAGATGATGCTTGAGCAGTATATGGCTTTGTTCACATTAAGCACTTCAACACTGTTGTTGACTGATGTCTTTGTTGACCTCTGTCGCCGTCATTTGTCTCGTCCATGTTTAGCTTTACCAGACTTTAAAATGCTAACACTGATTGATGACAAAAGGCAGTTTGCACAGAGAAGTGAGATGTTAAAAGAAATGCAAATACCGACCTGACCGTTCTGGCAGCAGTGTCATAACCCGAGATCTAGGAACAACTACTGTATGGACTCTGATCTGATATGAAATAGCACATTTCCATATTTGTTTTCACACCCAGTAAAAAAAAAAAGCTGGACCTGAATGTCTGGATTTTATAGGCTTCAGCATGTAATGTGAACATAGCCTAAGTTAGCTCAGTGACTATCCTAATCAAGTGGCAAGATAGATTCTGTTTTTCGCTGCTTTCCCGCAGTCACACTATTGTGACTTAAATAAACTTAAACACACCAAATCCTGACTTAGAATTAGTTTTAAGGGTAGAACATGATTACATCTTGTTTCTTGACCAAGCCTCTGTTCAACTGTCTCCTGCCTTCTGTCACCTTTTTTCTACCGTTTCTGTCCCTCAGTCTGCAACATGATGAAGAGAGAGCCAGAGAGCTCCAAAAAGCACCAAAGACCAAGCCTGACCCGGAATTCAAGCCCACAACAGGTTCTGTTTTGATTGTAGATCACTGTAGAATATAAGCAAATATAATATAACATAAGCATTATTCTGGTTGATCTGAGGTGTGCTGTTGTTCTGAAGAGTTCTAAACTAATTACAATGAATAACAAGTAACTGCAACCTACATTTATTTCATGTATTTGAAGAGCCAAGTCATACAATCATACCAGTATCAATACATACTTAAGGAGAGAACATATTCAGTCGTTTTTAGTTTCCTATAACTGTGCAACCTGCAGCTAACAATGCTGTGACATCAGGCGGTAAATACTGTACAACCCTAAAAACACTCAATAGATTCATTTGGTTCCCATTTAATTCTGGATCTATGAGGAGGTGCTCGGTTGCTCTATTTAGCTTAATAACTTAAATGTTGTCCGTTGTTTTGTTCGTTCTCTCTGTCTGCTTTTGTAGTTCGAGGTTTGAGTAAGACTTTCGGCTTTCAACCTAAGATGCATCGTCTGCGCGTTGTTCACACCTACCTCTGGTACCTGATCTACGGGCATCCGCTCCGACACAGCCCCGCCTGTTCTGACTCAAACGGTCAAACACAAACTGACCAGAACAGTTGTGATCCAGATGCCAAAGACCCAGAGAGCCATCTGAAAAAAACAGAAAATCCATTAACTGCTGGCAGACAAGCGCAGCCGTCTGACGGTGCTGGCAGCAGCTCTGTGAAACAGCAGGCGAAAGACTCCAGGCTTCATGACTTAGATGTGATCTCAGGTGATGAAGGGGAGGAGCTCAAGGATAAATCAGTTCCCGGTCCGTCTGAGATGAAAGGTGAGGGAGCCTCGTATGTGGGAACTGTGAACTTGCATTGCAATTTTAACTTTTGTTTTTTGTTTTTTTGTGTGTAGTTTTTGCATACAATTATTTGCTATGAAACCATTTTTTTACCCCCAAATAAGCAACTCTGTTTTCTTTACTTGTCTACATTTCAGTGTATGTTGATGAAGACTCGTGGAAGAGATTCGTCCCTCCTGTCCGTCTACACAAAGAGTACACCAGCGGCTGGGCGATGGTGGGCGACCTCCTCCTCTCTCTGCCTCTCTCCATCTTTGTTCAGGTCATACAGGTCAATTATCAGGTGAGCACAAACGTTTGTTTCGTCTTCAAAAGGAGGTTGTGCAGTGAAAAGGTTATTTCTCTTACAGTGGCTTGATCCTCAGGTTTTTATCTGTAACATCATTCTGTTGTCATGTACAAAGCAGCACTTATACAGTGATGACAAAGTATGTTAACCCCCATGTTAACTTAGAAAATGGGATCTGATCTTCTTGATGTCAAAAGTATAGACACACATGTGCTTAAGCAATTTTAATCTTCACATTCTTTGGGTGTCTGGTGGGAATGGCTCTCTTCCCTTGTTGGATTAAGTGTTATAGCTCCTCCAAAAGACAGATTTTCTCTGTTTAAAGTTATTCTGGAGCAGTTACTTTGATATTTAGGGTCACTGTCCTGCTGCATCATAACTTCTACTGTGCTTCAGCTAACCAACAATCACCCTGACACGATCCTGTAAAATACCTTGATAGACTTTGGAATTAATTTCCCTTGATGATGGTGAGCAGTCGAGGCCCAGAGGCAGCAAAACAGCCACAAATCATAGGATGTAGCCATGATTATTATAAATGGGGTGGACAAAACAGTAGCTGAATAGTTCGACCTAATAAACAATATGGCTCTTTTTAATTATTTTTTTTAATGAGACTGTTGATGGCACAGCTTGCAGCATACAAGCAAAGACATGCAGAACATAACAGCACATTGACTGACTTGTGTTGGCAGGTGGACGGACTGGAGGAATATCTCAATGATCCTGTGATGCAACACCATCTCGTTAGAATGCTTCCTGCAAGAATGAAACGACAGCTGCTTTATAAACGGTGACTTTCTGTCTGTCACTGTAACACATCATGACTGTAATTTGAAGTTAAGTATTTATAAGTCCCTTTTTTCTACTTCTTCTTCTTCTTCTTCTTCTTCTTCTTTTTTTTAGAAAATACATCTTCTTGTTTCATGAGAACCTGCAAAAGTTGGTCTACATGGGTCTGCTGCAGTTTGGTCCCATGGAGAAGTTCAAGGACAAAGATCAGGTATGCAGCAGCACCAAAAGCAAATCCAAGCAGAGAATATAGAACAGACATTACTCTGCTACTTTGATCCTCTCACCAAGCAGAAAGTATTAATAAAATGTTTGTGTGAGAGACAAAGAGGGAAACAAATGTTATCCGTTAATTTGCCGTGGTGTTGGACTTAAAACACGGGACTACAGAACATTCAGAGTTGAGCAGTTTAAGATTTACTGCAGGCTTTTAGTTATTAACTGCAAACATGGAACTGGCATAAAGTTCAGCTTTACAAGGTTGATGTATCAGAAATCAATGGTTACAGTAATATCATAGTTTAGTGCTTTATTTTTACATAAGAAGTAAAATTCATCAACAATGAAAAAACAGTGTGATTTGAGTCCACTTCCACACTTATTTTTAAGCAATTTGACAGGACTGAGGAATAAAACAGTTTCAACTAAAAAATGATGAATCATTGGAACATTTCTAAAAATTATTTTAATCTTAAAAAAAAAAAAAAAAAAAACATGAATTCAAGTGACAGAATATGCCTCTGAATACTTAAAAAGGGTTCATCACATTTTCACAAAAAGCAAAGGACCTGCTCGTAGCTGTAAATGTAGCTACTAATGAGTTAAACAGAGCATTTACATGATGTGTTTTATCCATAAATGAGTGTCATTGTCAAGTGTAATTTTTTGGTGTGTTCTTGTTTCATTTCGTTTCTCCACACACCCATCCAGGTGTTTGTGTATCTGAGACGTAACACCACTATTATTGACACCACCAACGCTGAGCCTCACTACTGGCTGGTCACAGAGTCACTCGACAAACCGTTCGAGAGGCGCAAGTACATACTGAACACTGCTGAGGACGTGGAAAGCTACTGGTTTGACCTGATGTGTGTCTGCCTCAATACACCACTGGGTACGTGCAAACACAACCACAAAAGCACGCTCACAGCACTGCCAACCGTGCTAATTATTTAATTTGATTTGAATCTTTGTTCGCATTTTCTAGGGGTAATCCGTGGCAAGAGAAATGTCACAGATGAAGAATCTGCTCCTCCCTTCGTGCATGATCGCAACGTGTTCGTAGGAATGGCTTACTTGCTCAAGTAGGTGGAGTTTGAAGCTGAAGAAATCAAGTGAAGCACTCACATAATGGCCCATTCAAGTGCCAGCGCTTTCCCTTTTATCAGTGTTTGAAAACTATGCTTTTGTTCAATAAAGTGTCAATAACTTATAAAATCCATCGATGTGCCTATGTACGGTTGTAGCTGGAGCTGTGAACTTGCTATCAGATAGAGATTCATCTGTGATCATAAAAACTTTGAACCCATTCTCCTGTTTTGTTTTTTTTTCTTTTTGATCATGAAGGAGCTGACATTTAAGCTTTGACAAAAGTATGATTTGAGTGGTACGGATTCAGCTCATCACCAGTTTTATAAGTCATACTGATGAACATGTATCTTTGTAAACTCTCACAGGGGCAATCGTGAAGCCTGTGATGACGGTTCGATGCCGGGAGATGGTAAAGGAGCAGGAGGTCTGGACTCTGAATTCTTTGCTCATCTTAAACGCAACTGGTTGTGGACTAATCACCTGCTTTCTGTTAAATCAGTACGTACACAAAACACAAACCTAACATGTAGAGACATTATGAAATGTGGTCATTTTTTAACACATTTATCTGTTTTTTGTTGATTTTTTTAGAGCCCAACTGGCTCAGAGGCACAGGAGACCAAAAACAGACTGAAGAGCCTCCTGAGTAAAAATGTTCTCCGGATTGCCCTTAAAGCTGGTGAGTTTTCTGCAACATAATATTTTTCTTTTAGTTTTTTTTCTTTAAACTGCTTTGTTCAACCAGTCATGACAGTTTGACATTAATTTAACAATTTGCTAATCCCTGTAACAACAGGAGGAAGCACTACACCTCGTTACGTGACTGCCAAGCGACCACTGGTGGTAGAAAATGTTGAGGTAAGAGTGATGTCAGTTTTATTTTGTCATCATTTTATAGTACCTACATATATAGATTAGTTTGCCAGTTAATTAGGTACAAGTAAATATGACTTCAGGGGTCTAATTTAATGGTCCTCAAATAGATCTTCCTTTCTCAAAGCTCATGATGTTCAGTCTTTGTGGAAACAGTTTTTGAGACGTTGACTCAACAGTCCAATGATTACGGCAGATATAATTTGAGGAGCTGTTGAACGGTTCTGCACAAATGGGTGTTTCTGTTACATATTTAATCCCAATTGATATAAATGGGTTGGACAAAAGAGTAAAAACAGCGCCCTGTATTTTGCAGTACAGGCCAACAGCACTAAAAACCGCATCCTCCAAACAGATAATACAGTTCAGTCAACCGTTTCAACACAACAGATTTTAACCTTCATGGAGGATGAACCTATTGCAGGACTGTTGGATTAAGCTTCATTCATTGTTATTAGTTCAACCTGTGTGTGACCAATAGACTCATGAAACTCAGGTGTGTCTTGTTTAGCTCCAACAAGTGTGTTTTCTGTTTGTATATTAACCTAATACAGATGACAGTGACAATATTATTGCAGCTTGTTATACCAGAGTATTGAAAGACTTCATTAACAATTAAAAGACAGACATGAGTCCCAGCTCATTTCAAGTCTCTATGTGTTTATGTCCAATTTCACGTTTGTCTGTTTTGATCAGCACCACTGTGTAACGAGCACAGCTCTATGCCTTCAATGTAATACATTTGTTGTGTGCTTCATCTCACCATAGTGTCAGTGGTGGAGAGTTATGCACACAGAGAGTACTGTCTACAAACTGTGTTGTCTGTTCTTGTGTCTTTGTAACCAGGTGGCCGTAGAACCTGCTTCTAGAAACCAACAGGTGGTCGGAGGAAAGGGCCAGAAAAGAAAGAGAGGCAAAAAGGATGTTGCCAAGGCCCCGCGAAAGAAAAGGAAAGGTAGAGTGAGTGCAGGTAAACATTAAAAAAGAATGCATGTGTCTGATGGGAAACTGACAGATTGTGTGTGTTTGTTGTTTACCTGGAAGAGCCCAAGAAACGCACTCCGGCCCACGACGAGGCGGACCACAAGGCTTTGAAAATGATGACCAGACAGAGAGTCTACTGGTCTGTTCAGGAAGACTCTCTGATGATACTCTGCAGTGTGGTCTCACACTTGTTCAACAGCAAGGTACACACACACAAATACACCAAGAAGTGTTTCTAACACAGTTTTTCCCAATTTTTCACACAATAATTTTTGAGGTCAAATGAGTCGTATTAATCATCAAATGCAATTGAGTTAGTGGGGATTCACCAATGAGTCCCAAGAAGAATCTGAAAGGTGTAAAGATATTTACATGTATTACAAAGAAAATATTGTGGGGTTTTTTGCTCGATTTTCTTAATGCTAATTATTTTACTAAATGACATATTTTATTTAATTAAATGTTATGGATAAATGACAGAAATGTCCAGGTTGTGCCTCCAAATGGCAGCATTAATACAGAACTGAATAAGCACTGACTGTTTAATAGAATGAAAAAGAATTGTAACCATATTTACACAATCTAATAAAGTCACATTTGGAACATGTTTGCTGGTGTTGGTGAAGTGGCACCTGGACTTCACTGGACTGCCCTACATGGATCCATCAGACAAAAAAAGTTGGGAATCGCTTTCTTTTACTGCTCTTTATTCTTTTTCCTAACCCCAAGCACATTTCAGACACATACTTTTTTCCCTGTCCTGAAAAAATATTGACAAATTGCAAACGCATATGAAGAAACGTGGATCCAGTTCAGCATCCAGGTGGTGTTGCTAAACAGATCTGACACATTGACTGAGCCACGTGGCCTCTTCTCTACCCGTTAGCACAGTCAAGTTCACACATCAACTTGAAGGGTGAGAATTTGTCAATGTTGTGTTTACAGCTTGATTCTGCTGCTGCCAAATGGCATTACAGTTTAAGAAGCAGGAAAACTTTTAAAATCTGTAGCAGTTAATGCTTCATATTTGGAGAAATGTGGACAGAGTAAAGTATCTGTGAGGCAGCTGTATTGTGATTCATGTTGTGAATATATTGTCAGAGCTTTGTGATAATTAACCTGTTTTGTCAGTTTTTGGCTTTGCACAATGTGTAAAATGTCTACAGAGGGAGTCTTTACAACACGTGAATGACGTTTTTCTATAAATAACATAGATGATGTCTAGAGAATTCCCTAGAAATCTGTCAGGGAGTCTGGTGGCCAGAAAATCACAGTATCCTCAATTTGAGTCCAAACATGAACCTCAGTTACAGTCTGCTCTGTGCTCTGTAATAAAGGCAAAACAGTGTTAATAAATGGTGGGAGGCTTTGAACAATTTACCCTTTTGCCTCTTGCATTTTATTCACGCTTGTTCATGCTTGTTTGAATGGAAACATACAGTGAAATATTTGATGTGTTGCAGTTAAAAAGGCCGTTCGTGCCTCACTGCGTGGTAAGAGACCTGCTCCACGCAGAGTTTGAGATATCGATGGATAAAACTTCACTTGCTGTTGGACGTCGCTCCAGATACATCCTCAAAAATCCTCAGGCACTTCTGAACTACAGGTAGGTACAGACAACACGTTTTTCAACACAGTGACTCGTGCAGTTACACTCATTAAATATTTGTTGCAGGATCTGTCTGGCTGAGGTGTTCCAGGACAAAACCTTGATGAGACTGTTGGAAGAGAACAAACCTACCGATCCTGACAGTCCAGAGGTGTGTTTCAGTTGTTACCGTCCTCTTCTTTGTTCAAAGTTGACTCTTTGACTTGAGCGTTGAATCTTTGTGTCTGTGGGGGTTTTAGGATTGTGCCAAAGCGTTCTCTGAGTACATCAGACTGCTCAGACAGAAGTTCAGCTGTGTCCTGAACGCTGATGATCTGATCATGCCTGACACGAAACAGCAGCTCTTCTCACGGTAAGAAGAAGACAAGCTTTGGTACGCTGACTGAGGACGAGCAGAGTGTAAAGTGATGTTTTTGTGTGTTTTATAGGTTTAAGGTTTCTGCAATAGATGATCGGAAAAAGGTCGCAGGCAGAGACACCCTCAGCAGGTAAGGATTAAGTTAGATTTTTTGATTTTTCTTCACTGTATATGTTGTTGGTTTTTTTTTGTTTTTTTTAACAACATCAGTTAATGTTTGTTTATGTGCGTCTCCACTGCAGTACAGAAGACATTCATGTCATAGTGTTGCATAACCTGATCCAGAGCACTCTGGCCATGACCAACAGCCAGATGAAATCCTCCAGATCATTTCAGGTACAGTGTCATAAGTTTACTTTCCTTCACAAAGTCTCACTTTAGGTCTGTTTATCTTTCAAGAGCAGAATCTAACCAAGTGCTTCACGTTGAAAAAATAATGAGCAAAATGCAGCCCTAAGAAGAGACAAAAGCATAAATAAATGAAAAATTAGGCGTCTCTGTGTCCGTGTAAGGCAGTAATCAGCATGTTCTGAGTTTGTTGCTCGACAGAAACTTGTGTTATGTTCCACCCAACCATCCATCCATCATCTATACACCTCACTAGGGTCATGGGGGGCTGGAGTCTATCCCAGCTGACTTAGGGTGAAGGCAGGGGCCACCCTGGACAGGTCACCAGTCTATCACAGGGCTACACTTAGAGACAGACAACCAAGCACACTCACATTCACACCTATGGACAATTTAGAATCACCAATTAACCTCAACATGTTTTTGGACTGTGGGAGGAGAACCCTGAGAGAATCCACGCTGCACGGAGACAACATGCAAACTCCACGCAGAAAGATGTCCTCACCGGGACGCGAACCGGCGACCTTCTTGGTGTGAGGCAACGGTGCTAACCACCGAGCCACCTCGCAGCCCTCCAGCCAACCAACTCTGAATAATTATTAAAAATTCTTTCATTCTAAATTATCAAAATAAGCAATACCAAGGAGTTCTCTGTTCTGAAACACTGGGGGCATGTCCACTGAAGGTGTCCACTTTCACATCAGTCCCAGTTAACCGTACTACCTGTGCAGATGGACCTGGTTCTTTTTAACCAAACAAAGCAAAATCAAATTGCTCACTGTACATATAGAATATTTTCATCACTTTCCTGCTGTGAAATAAGTTACAACCTATAATACATGAAGCACACAGGACAACTTCTGCTCATTGGTGGACATGTGCTGCCAGCGATGTCAGTAGGACGGAAAGATTACAGCCGGAGAGGGAGATATTCGGTTCACCAGCAACAAGTTATCTGTAAATCCCAGTTGTCTCTGATTAAAGTTTGTAAAACTACCCAGTGTATAACGGTCACTGCAGAGGCGGGTGTTGGTGGTGATCCTCAGCTCTCCATCTGTGACTCTTCACAATATAAATCTGCCTCCTTTCTATCTTATCCTACTGATGAAATTCAAATCAGGACACAGAGCTGTTCTCCAGTTTGAGTTTGAGGGATGAATGTATAGGTAGTTAGCAAACCACAGACTGTAGGTGTGCTAACTCCTGATTGAGCAGGACTACATATCTACATCATTAACAGTCTTTTAACACGTTTTCAGTCATTATTTTTTGACGTATACAATGTGTTTAGAAACAAATCTGTGAATTTCCTTTACGTGGACTGTCACAGGAAAGTCTTAATCTGCTTTTTAAAGTTGTCAGTGTGACCTCGTTTATAGTCTCTTTGCTCAGTTTGTCACTTGGAGAGAAAAACACACACACATATCTGACTCTTTGTCTTCTCTCTCAGGCCTTTCGCATGTACAGTAAGTATGACCAGGAGCTGCTGTGCAAAGTGTTCATAGAGTGCAGGAAGAGAGGCCTGGTCAACCGCCGTCGCGTCAATCAGCCATTTGGACCGAAGAAGAACCGAGCGTTGCCCATCCTTCCCATGTCCTACCAGCTGTCCCAGTCCTACTACAGGTACAAAACCACCTGAGGAAACATACTGCAGATCACTTGCATCACTTATTATTTATTTGATTTTATTGTCAGGGCACATCTGTTTCCTTTTGATATGTTGTACCAGAGTTCCTGAAGCTTTTAGTGATTGATCAAATACTCCACAGTCAGTTACTAATAACTACTGTTTGTGTAGAAGAAGGTTGTATTTTTTGATTTTTTTTTTAATTTCACCATCTTAAACTGTGCTGTATAAGTTATATCACCCTAGACAACTGAAAACCTTAAGCAGATCTTTGTTCATTTGTAAATGGACTCCCTTTCTTCCTTTGTCACCTCAGTGTATTTGATGCATTTAAAAAAAACATGTTAGAGAGTGACAGGAACAGAAATACGAGGTGTGTCAGAAAAGTTCCAGGACTGGTGTCACAAAAGATATATTTAAAATCCAAACTACAAGTTTTCTCCTTCATAGTAATCCCCCTGGAGTCTAACACACTTTCCCAGCCTTCTCTGCCACGTCGCCATGCACTCCTGGAAGGATTCGTCCAGGATCCTCCACAGCTCCGTCGTTACAGCCATCTTGATGTCGTCCACGTCTTCTAAACGGGTCCCCTTGATGACCCCCTTGAGTTGGGGAAAAGGAAAAAAATCCCAGGGAACCAGGTGGGGTGAGTAGGGCGGTTGCTCCAGCACGGCGATGTTCTTCTCAGCCAGGAACTGTCGCATGCTCAGGGCATTGTGAGGGTTGTCATGGTGAAGCAGCCTCGACTTGTCCTGCCACAACTCTCACCTCTTCTGGTGCATTGAACGAAGCAAAAGCCACAGGATCTCTTTGTAGACGTGCTGGTTGATCATCTGAAGGGGAAAACTCATAGTTTGTATTTTGGGTTTGAAATATATTTTTTGTGACACCAGTCCTGGAACTTTTCTGACACACCTCATATGAATTGTTAGCAGTAATCGCTGTTTAATGGCAAATGGCAAAACCTTTGAACACGTGTTTCCAACTGCTTCCTGGCAGGTGTTTTTCGTGGCGTTTTCCTCAGTCGCTGTGCACCGATGCCTTCTGCTTCTTAAGAAGTCTAATTAACAACGGGGCGGGAGAGGACAGGCCGGTCATTGATTTCTACCACGAAACTGAAAACAGGTCCCAGACGGGGGATGAAATGCTGGAGAGTACAACAGGAGCGACAAGAAACGAAAACCAAAGTGAAGGAAAAGAGGGTGACAGCTCAGTGAGCGAAGTAGAAGTACGACCAGAGGAGGCAACAAGTGACTCTGCAAAGGAGGGAGAAAACAACCGAAATACAGCGGAAGGAGAAAAGACTTTATTGGAGTCAGACGTAAAAAGTGAGAAAACTGAGGTGATGAGCAAATCAGACAAACAGACAAACCCTGAAGACTGCGTGACGTCTGGCTCTGGTGAAGCTGTAGAGCAGACAGATGATCACCTGCCTGTGGAAGCCCCACCAGGAATCCCAGCCACCTCCAGCGCAGCAGCTCCAGCTTCAGAGGATCCTTTGGATGTGTCGGGCATGCTGCAGTTCTCTCTGTTCTCTCCGGGTGGCGCCTGTGTGGTCTGTATCAGCCTGATGTCGCTGGGCCTGCTCAGCGTGCACCTGTCCATCCCGAAACAGATGGTGGTGGTGGACAGCAGCCTGGTGGACAACGTGGTGGTTAAGAGGTGAGCTAGCATTCATGCGCTGTGGACCTGACTCCGCCTTGTGTTCGATAGTGGAAGAACAACAAACTGGAAGCATAATAACTTACATATAACAATTTCTGCAAGACAAAACTTCCACAGAGTCCCAGGCTCTGTGTAGTAGTCACAAAGTACATCTCACTGTCCACACATGTAATGCAGCTGTTTGAGCTTTAAAACAAAGGAATAGCAGGCAGTTACGATACAGTTAGAATACTATATCAATAAACGAATTACAGCAGTGACCACAGATTTAAGGTAAAAGGTGCTTTTAACAGGCACTGAAGATCCTTAATTGTTTTTGTCCCTAAATTCAACGGCCTTAATGCATTAGCTAATATGAAACTTTTATATACAAGCTAATTAAAAAAAAACAAAAAAACACAAATATCTCCACCTAAGACCACATGCTGATACCACAATGTCAAAATAAAGAAGTCAAAATCTTTTCTTTCCAGTATGGCAGCACTCGAAGAAGAAGATGATGAGGATGACGACGGCGAGGACTGTGAGGGGGGCAAAAAGCTGCAAGTGAAAGCCCATCAGGCATCACACACTAACTACTTGATAATGCGAGGATACTGCTCTCCTGGCATAGGTAAACTTGTAGTTCACTCTTCTTTGATAGGTTCATGTTTTCTGCCTATGTAATCCGTCTTGTTGACTGTTGAGCCGTGATACGCAAAGTGCTGCAAATTTTACTCTCGACTTTTTGGCCGTCAGGTTTAGCAAAATGCAGCTGCACTGCCGATTTCTTTGACTTGGTGTCACGGTGGCTGACTTCTAAGTGAGCGTGCAAACATTAAGTTAGAATTGGCACTTTCCCTTAGGTTGGGCCAGTTCACACAGAATGTTGTCAGGGAGTCTGTTCCTTCTGCTGCCAAAAATAATAGAGTAGTCCTTGAAAGGTGTTGTTGTTTCACTTTTTCCCCTTTCCTTTCCTGAAAGTAGCATACACAATGGTTCAAACATGAGGATTTAATCAGATGAGAGCATGTCGACCAGTTAATCAATGAGTCAACCTGGAGACAGCAGCTCTGATTATTAGATTGTTTAAGTTAAATGATAATGAAAACAATTGTTAGCTGCAGTCCTTTTTTTGTAGAGATTTGTAAATTGATTTATTTTGTTTCCTTGTTTTTTTGTTGTTTTTTTCCCCCCAGTCAAAGTACGTAACCTTAACACCAACGATAACATCGTGGTGGAGTCGTGTATAATAAGGCTGCTGCTGCGCAACACCCCTGCACACCACATGCTACTTATGGAGGGTGAGTACGAATGAATTCCAGACTTCTACAAACAGTTATTTCTGCAAAAACATAATTTTTAATTTCATTTCCTTTGTTTTTTTGTTTTTGTTTTTTTTTGTTTTTGCATTTTTAGACTCTCCACCCCTGGACTTGACTAAATGTGGTCCATCCCTGCTGCCCTCCATCCTCACCTACTCCGTCCATTCACCTTCCTCTTCTCTGCCCAGTGTAGAGGAGTGTAACAGGCGCTTTATTCAGCATAGAGGGTACACTCCTCAGGACATTGAAGCATGTCATCAGATCAGGAGAAGCTTGCATGAAGCTGGTGAGAGTGGTTTGGACGTACATGACCTCCATGAGGCTCATATCGACCTGCAGGAGCCACAGTCTGGACGCACCAGGAGCCTGCCGCAGTATTTGCAGGTAAACACATGCACAGCTTGTAAACAAGACTGCTTTAATGTTGTTTTTTCTTTTCTCTGCTCTCCCTCACCTGACTTGTTACCGTTGTTACATCAGTCAAGCAATATGTGCATAAGAATAATATGCACAACAATCATTTGCAAAAAAAAGAAAAAGAGAGAGAAAATGTTCCTCTTGGCTCAGGTGGGAAAGTTCCCATTACACGCAAGGTGCTTGAAATTGCAAAGAACACAATCTTGGTGAATAAATGAGAAAATCTGGATGTGTGTGCAGCAACTGTAAATCGTGTGTGACATAAATGCTGTATATGCAACATGTTTTGTACATTGTGTGTACTACGCTGCACAAGCACTTTGCTCCGTTGGAAACAAGAAGTTTCAGAGCGCAGGAGCACCAGTGTCACATTCTGTCTGCAAGCCTCTTGAAGCCTTTCTAATGATGATAACAGCAGAAGATTTACAATATAATACACATATTAATTTGTATACAACTATGGACCTTTGGTTTACGAAGACATAAACAAGAGCAACTTCTAATTTTTAGCTGATGACAGTAAAAGTGTGTTGGCTAAATAGCAGGTTTTAGCAAACTGATGACTGACTGAAAGCTCTCCGACTGACTTCGTCTGACTCATTTCAAAATGGTTCTGTTAAAGGGTCCTAAATATGCAGCAACATACTACAAAGACGACAAGACAAGTGTTTATTCATCCATCCATCCATTATCTATACACCGCTTAATCCTCACTAGGGTCATGGGGGGGCTGGAGTCTACTGACAATTTAGAATCACCAATTAACTTTATCATGTTTTTGGACTGTGTGGGGGAAGCCAGAGAGAACCCGCGCTGCACGGGGACAACATGCAGACTCCACGCAGAAAGATCCCGGGTGTCCTCACCGGGACGCAAACCGGCGACCTTCTTGCTGCGAGGCAACGGTGCTAACCACTGAGCCACCTTGCAGCCCCACAAGTACTAATGTTGCACTGGAATAATTCTGATTGTGTACAAGACATGGAAATAAAGGAGCGGCACAGGAGAGCTAGTGAGCAGCAAGTTAGCCTAAACTCTTATGCTGTTGGATATTTGCTCCTATCTCGTGAATAGTCCGTCCCTAATGGGAGTCTGTACACTCACATAAATGATGGAGTTAGTTAATGATAAGCTCCTTGCCTTTGGAAAGTAGCACTCACTTGCTACAATAGGTAGTAAGCTAGTTTGTCAGAGGAAGGAATGTAGTGCAGAACAATACATAGTTTAGTGCATTCCTTAAACTTTCACTCCTCCTTATGGTTTTAGAAAGATTGAATAAAGATACCACCCTTCAAACTCTTCCAATGGCGAGCATCACCCTTAATGCAGCCCCCTGTGCAGCACTTCAACGTGAAGAAATCCAAATCCTTGCAGACCACAATTTGGTATCCTGGTTTTTGATTTCTCTGGTATGCCTGCCTGATATCATGCACCCTGCTTTTTTATTCCAGGAGTTACAGGAAGAAGGTCAGGCAGTGAGAGTTGGCAGCCTGGGTGTCCGTTGGGTGCTAACGCAACACGCTGAACCGTGGCTGCTGACTGTAAACAACAAGCAATGGTCCCGGTCTCACAACACGTCTGACAAATTCCCCTCACTGCAGAATCCGTACCGCAGAAGCTTTGTACGCAAGAGATGCAGCGGAGAAATCCATCAGGATAAAGAGGAACCACCAGCAAAAAGACTGACTGTGGACGGAGACAAGGGCAGTGGCATAGAGGAGGTGGATGTATTACCAACAAGAGAGAAAGTATGTGAGGAAGAACAGCTGGAACGGCAGAAAAACACAGTAGATGAGGGAAGTGGAGCCAAACAGCTGAACCTGGAAGAGGAAGGAAGAGAACAGACACGGGCTGAAGATGAAGGAAAGGAGAAGGTGGAAACTGAGAAAAGACAGGATGACACAGAGGAGCTGAGGGTCAGAGAGCACAGCGTAGATGATGAAAAAGAAGACGAGGCTTCAGCTGCAGGATCGGCTCATGACGAGTAAGTACAGACTGTTTCTAACGCAGTTAATCGTTACTTCTCCTTTTTCTATTTGTCATCTCTTCTTTCTGTTTCCGTCGCCTACCTCCGTTCCACACAGTGCAAACGTGAGCTTCGTCGGCCGGCCGTGGCGCATGGTTGATGGTAAGCTGAACCGACCCGTTTGTAAGGGCATGCTGGAGGCCATTCTTTATCACGTCATGTCTCGGCCCGGAATCACGCAGAAGACACTGGTGGAACATTACAAAGATTTGCTGCAGCCAATGGCAGTGCTGGACCTCATGCAGGTAAACAGAAATACTTTCACATGGTATCAGCTGACAGTTATCGGTAGGGTTTCGTTTTTTTACTCCCCTGCCTTTACCTGGTTTGTATTCTCTGTGTGTCTAAGTACATTTTTAACACTGCCTATGTGTGCTTATTGTTTTACTGCTCGTTGTTTATTTGTGTCTGTTTTGTATTAGCTTTTTGACTTTCCATGACTGCTACCTTGTCCAGGTCTCCCTTGTAAAACAGATTTGTAATCCCAATGGGCCTCCCTGGTCTCAGGGACTCATCAGAACTCATCAGAACTTTCTGTGTCGTCACATGATGAGAGCTGTGAAACTGAACTAAAAGAGTGGAGATGCGGCCAGGAAAAACCAAAACAATGAGCTGAAAGTTGCTAAATGTTGTCCA
Organism: Stegastes partitus; assembly: GCF_000690725.1. Classification (NCBI taxonomy): domain Eukaryota; kingdom Metazoa; phylum Chordata; class Actinopteri; family Pomacentridae; genus Stegastes; species Stegastes partitus. Next base: position 12,274 of record NW_007578651.1, on the reverse strand, counting down.
TACATCTATTGTGGGGGATAATCACGTGGGCTCCTTTCACAAGTCTCATGGTCATTTTAACCAGAAGATTGAATTTGAAAAGAAAAATTGCAAATGTGAGAAAGGAGAAGATGACATTTATTTATTTTTTTAAGTAGCTTGACACATTGTTAAGGTTAACAAGGTTTATAAAAATGATCTATGTAATCCATACTTACCCTTGAAATAATTCTGTTTTACTATCTAACATAATGGTAGCCTTTTAGAAATGATGTCTTTGTTTCTGATGTGGTATCCTCCTTGTCTCTTCTACAGGCACTTATAGACCTGGGCTGTGTCACAAAGAAAACTCTGGTTAAAAGTCCTAAACCCTCACTGTTCAGCCGCCCTGCACGCCAGACGAGAAGCGAACCAAAAGTGAAGACTGAGGAGCCAGACACAGTGTTTTACGAGCCCACCGTCAGCTGCTGCCTGCGGCTCTGTCAGGTGTTACCAAACGAACGACACTGGAACAACTGTATACCATGAAATCAACCATCAGCCTCACGTGATCTGCATTTACCTGGTGTCACGTTGGATAATATAACAACATTTCTGCAGTTTAAGTCTTACGAGATGACTAAAAAGTTGTAGCAACAATCTGGCTGTTGTGATGCCTGAATCCAGTCATTTAAAAAAACACGTTATCTGGTTGTTTGTACATTTTTTTTCATGGATTTTCTTATTTCAGTTGTGAAGTTTTTCTTGTTTTTGTAAAATTCTAAATAAAAATAAATTCACGACTAAAATTTGTGTTTTAGTCAAATTTTACTGCAACACTTTGTGACAATCTACTCATCTGATGGAAACGCTTCCAGACTGAGTTTGCTTGATGCGATACACGTGTCAAAACGATGAGGAGAAAGTCGCACCATGTCTGAACTGTGAGGACACAAAGTGCTTGTTGAAAGTTCAGCATCTCTACCAGTAATGTGTTTCTGTTGGTGATGCTAAAAGCCTCATTGTGGAGCATTTTCCATTAGATTCAGACAGTCAAAGTCTAAGTCTATCGCACTCTTCAAATAAACACGAGTTGCCTTTTTCAAGATGGGAGTGATTCAACCTTTAGAAATTGAAGTGTCTGGGGCTCTTTAGGTGTTAGAAGTCCCACCCTTGCCCCCCCTTTGAGCAAGTTAATGAAAGTTAAATGAGTTAAATGGGACCTTTAAAGCTATTTGAACTTAGCAAAAATAAGTGAATTGGTTCTAATATAGGACACAGGGCAGCTAAAATAATGCAGAGACATGAAGAGCAATGCTATTTCCTTATGTTTGTTTGACCGAGATAAAAGCAACTTGAAACTGGGCAGTGCAGCTTCAATGAGCAGCAGTGCTATGGAGCGAGGGCGCTACATGTGGTTTAGTAATCACAGACTTAGATTATCCCTCAATTTCCTGACCGGATATAAAGCTCGTGGAAGTCAGACTCTGAAGGACACCTTGATGTGTTTCTATTGTTTTCCAACCACTCACACCTCTTGAGTGTAAAACGTTTTTTGGCCTTCGTCTGCTTTGTCTGGAGGCATCCTGTATATACCGTATACTGACATACTGTAGGTATGGGGGTTAGAAGAAATGGGAATGTAAAAATAATACAGTTGGTTGTGTACGAACTGGTGAAGATTAAATAAAAGACATGTAGTGGGGCTCCTACGTAGCAGCCACGCATGGGAGGACCCTCAGGAAATCATGATAGAGATCACCAGGAAGCCAAGGAATGTGTTGTAGATCCGTTTCCACTTCTTTTATGAGCACAAAATTTACTTCACTTCCTCAACCAGCAGTGCCACACCTTCAGTGTTGTTTTTTGTGTGTAGACCATCTATAGACCTACAAATGTTCAGTGTACAGATCAACATATGCTACGACCGTGTGTCTGTGTTGTGAACAAGTGAGTTCTGCCTTCTCTCCGGTCGGCTGCATTGAAGACAAATGGAGCTTAAATTAGAATTTCTTTCTAGTTGGGTTTCACTACTTGAGCTACAGTTTATTAAAGATGAAATATGCACGGTTTTAACCTTAATATAGCTTTAATAAAGCAGCAAACAACTGTCTGGTATTAAAAGATATGGTGAAGTTATGGTGACGTTGACGTGGACTGAAGTCACACCTCCTCTGTTTGTGTTGTAATCCCGGCTTCTCTGTTCTCTGTTTTGACAGCCGGTCCAGCTGCGTATTTATGTGAATACATGTGACTTCCTCCCTTTGAAACTGTTTGAACAAAGAGTCACCGTCTCACATCACATTAGAAAAGCCAAAATGCAAATTCAAAAGAGTTTTAAAATATATTTTGTTAATGTGGGGCTGCAAGGTGG
>NW_007578651.1:5000-7707 GCF_000690725.1 Stegastes partitus | reverse complement strand
GGTGACTCAGCCTCGGCTGAATGCGTTGCATGTAAGAGTGCTTGCCAGAACACATTATTTGATTTGGAAAAATCTGTGGGAGACGTCACAAGAAACGGAACCACGTTGTTGTGGACGGTTGGCTCATTGACCGAATGGGATCCATCTCCAGATTGTTATTACAACACTAATACTAATAAGCAGTGTTGCAGCACCCTGCCTGTAATCGTCTACCGTAAGTAAACTTGCTGATTAACAAAATACTCTTTCTAATGAAGGTTTCATCTTTGATTTACAGAATTTGATCTCTTTATGTGTTGAAAACATACAGTCACAGTTGCCTTGTGTGTCTCGCTCGACATCTTTGTCTTTTTCTCTCCAGAGCCTCCAGAAAGTGTGTCCTTCAGCTTTATAAATCACACTGGGCCGATGTTTGAGCACGACCAGTACACTCTGCAGTGTACTGTAGAGAACGTAGCTCCTGTTGGGAACCTTGTTGTGACCTTCTACAGAGGACAGACGGCACTGGACCAACAAAAGTCCAGCATTACACAACAAAAACCAGTGAGCGACACCTTCACTCTGAATATTAACATCAGTAGAGAAGATAACGGAGCCCAGTACTGGTGTGAAGCCAAACTGGAACTGGGACCTGAAGGACCACAACGTCCTCCAGTGGTGGCTTCAGAAAACATCACTGCCACAGTCTACTGTGAGTCTGACAAAAAAAAACCCACAAACTTTTAATTTTGTCAACAAACAAAACCTTGTTAACAGGCAAAAATAACAACACAAGCACAAGAGTTAAGTTTTGGTTTTCCTGTTCTTATCTTTTACTGTGTATATTTGTGTTACAGGAACAGTCACATCTGACTGATTTATATTGCACTCTTGTTTGTTCTATAAACATGAAACAACTTGGAGCCGTTTAGTGTAAAATATGTGAGTATAAATATAATACAAAACTTATCTGATTCAAATTTGGCTTCCATCCCGGTTAAAGTATTGCTTTTGTGCAGCAATGCACCGCTCCTCGTGCTCCTGCAACACTTGGAACACTCCCTAGAAGTCTCATTATGTAAACATGTCAAGCACCATCTGTAGTGAGCACTGACTGCCCTAAACTGTGTCAAAATGATAGCCTTTCAATTTGAATTACATTTTGGGGAAGAGGAAGAAGTGACAAGGAGTAGAGCAGGAGGAGTGCNATGTTGTTTCCAGTGATTGTATATATAGATGGATGAACCCTCCGCTGACATCACATATACAGTAGGTTTCTTGTACAGCATTTTTTGAAGATCAGTGCAATGGCTCCTGCTGTTGCCATCTTGGCAGTCCCCAAGTTCTTTGTACTCCTGAATAATTCAAAAATGAGTGAAGCTGAGGCAGGACATGTAAACATCTCTGGTCCATGGACCATACTGCTACAGCACCCACCTGTCACTCAAAGCTGCCACACCCCTAATTATGCATAACTTTAAGCCTCAATACAATTTAAACAGCTAAGTTATATTAAAATTCACCACACACGCAGTTTTCATAGACAGGGAAATTGGATATAGAAACCACAACAGCTTTGTGTACGCGGCTGTAACCATGTTTATTTCAGCTGCACATTTTAACATGGAGGTTGAGGGGACTGACTCACTCGAGGAACCTTAAGTGGCCATTCAAGAAACTGCAGTTTTTGGCACTTGAGTGTGGCTTTGTTTTTTAGCCCCTGATGTATCGCTCCTCTCAGCTCGTTCATTGTGTGTAATCAGATTGTAACTATAATATCTGTGGGGCTGATCCTACTTTTTCCCGTCCGGCAAATCATCTGCTGTGAAAAAGGTCTCAACAGGAAACAGGAAATGTGTATCTATCCTAGCGAGTTTCTGGTTAACTGGCAGGCAAGGTAAATAAAATATATTTAGAATGAACTTTTACCTTTTTAACACAGTCTAGACTCAATAATGTAATGTTGAATTGACATGGACTGAGAGGGGGTGGGAGGAGGATGTGTGAACCGGGACTGCCTCTGGAGACAGACTTCAGACTTTCAGACTACTTTCACTTTAACCTCAGTTGAAGCCAAGACTGTAAAAAAAAAACCTTAGAGAGGATGTGTGGTGTGAAAACAGGCTGCGTTGCCACCATTGTTCTCCCACAATAGAAAAGCATGAAAGGAAGCTCATATGAAGCATTCACGGTCTGACCACCTCTGGATTTCATGTTTGACCGTATTCATTTACAGTTTTTTTTTATTTAAATACATATATACTGAAGCAGTTACCAAGGAACAATGTTGTTGAATTTTATTCTTCTGCTTGTTTCCCTGATGTCTTTTCTGCGCGACTACCAAGTGTCCAGCTGCGGTAAGCAAAGAGTTTTTAATCTGGAGTCAAGCTTTAAGGTTGTTTCATGTAAAGCATATTGATTAGCAATAATGTTTTGTGATTTATTTAAGTGTTCTATAACTTTGCTCTTGTAAACTGATGGAAAAAGTCAGTAGTTATTGTCGTTGTTGGTGGACTAGTTAAATGTATCTGGTCAGTTCATGAGGAGTTTTCTGCATCTTAAAAAACGTGATTAAGGTCAGAGGAGACGAGATGGTCTTGTTTACTGAATTGGGGACTAATTTCTTATTTGCTCAGTCAATCAATCAAAGTAAACATTGTGCACATGTGGGATGTTCTAGGAAGGCTATTTTGTATGTATATTGTGCTCATTAAGATGTACAGAGCAC
>NW_007578651.1:1440-3708 GCF_000690725.1 Stegastes partitus | reverse complement strand
TGAATATTCTCCCTCAGACGCCTCAGGGTGTTACACTAGACCTCTGCCTTTACAGTCTGATCCTGAGGAACTAATTCACAGTAGTCAACCACATGGATGTTGAAGAAAACAACAAGCATACTCCTGGTGCTCCTGACATGATGCAAATTTTGCAACAAGAGGAGCAGGAAAAAACAAACGGAACCCATAAAAAATAGCCTTAACATACCGACAGCCTTGGATTTTGACTCTGACATGACATTTTATGTCACAAATCAGGATAACAGCGTATTATCTGACTGAACAATCTGACAGATTGGCTACGTTCAGACTGCAGGACTTGATGCTCAATTCAGATTTTTTTGTGAAATCCATTTTTTTTGCAAGTTCGTTCACATTTCCAATTAAATGTGACTTGTATGTGATCTGCTGTGTGATCTGCTGTGTGAACTTCATACGACCCAAAGTGTCCCGCATGCGCAGAAGAGGACACGACGACGTCACGCCATGAGCGTGATGGTGGCGGCGAGGGAGTGATGCTGTCGCCGCTGCTGCTGCCACCGATGGTGGAAGCAGAGCTGTGACCGCTAACTGAACTGGCATCAGCAGTCAAGTACTGCCTGTACATACCGGCCACCCCGTCTGAGCGCACCCCCAGGGTGGAAGTGCCCCCCCGACGGCACCGAATATTCTGATATTCATTATTAATTGGGCCTGAATATCCAGAGAGCAGAAAGTGCTATTGGGACCAGCCCTACTAGTTATTATAACAACTATGAACAATAATTAACAACAAATGAGCTTCCAAGCATCAAGCCCTCCTTGTATCTCGACCTCCGTCTTGACAATCCAACAGCCTTGCTATCCGACATCAAAGCAGGTTTTACATTTAGTGTCGGATTATCGACTGTATTTTCTTTACTCTCTGTGTATTTTTTTCTAAATGCTGTGCCTGTTGCCAAATGAAGTGAAGAAGTTTTCATGATTTGCCCGTTTTATCTGTCTGCATCACCACTGCATGAAACTAATCAAAAGTTTAAAAAGATTTACAGAAGAGCAATGAGTGCTCAGCCCTTCATTCAAAGGTAATGAGTAACACCCCTTTACTGTCTGTGTTCATAGGGTCTGAATTAACTTCAACCACAATGCCACCAACAACCACACCGACGAAGACAACCACGAGTCCAGCAGCAATAACTACAATGAGGACAACAACAACTGTAACAACCACAACAAGACAGAAATTAAATACAACAACCACAGCGAGCGCAACAACAACAAAGACAAGCAGTGGCCCAAACAGTAGTGCCACCATCATATTAATTCACAGGTTTATCATGTGTTTACTGCTTCTATTCCTTGCTTTGGTTTGAGCTGTTTGTGTTCAGAACTACAACATGTAATCAAAGAATATGTTTGGATAGTAAAAGATATCGTAACCATTTCCTACCTAGCTCCCATCTGATGTTCGTACGATGCAGACAGACTTAGAGGCAGCCTGCTGTGAAAAATGCTTGTTTTCTGATGTTTAACCACTAGAGGGCGTTAGTTTGTAAGTGAGCACAGAGCCTATTCTAATAATTAATAAGTGAGAGTGACTTTATTCAATAGACGATTAAAAACCCAGCCGTGCTAGAGGCATCATCGTGCTGATGTTTTGTGGATATAATGTTCTGAATGAAGTCAGGGAATCACCACAGTCATTACATTTAATTCTGTGGGAGTCACTGGTGTCTGTGCCTAAATTTGGGCCAACCCATCTAATAAATGTTGAGCTATTCCACATTGAACAGTAAATGTGAACATCACTGAGGCCCTTTAGGAAAAGTCAAGTGTACCAGTTTTATAATTCATCGTCTGAGGATCATGAATAACAAAGTGATGGACTGACAGACCAACATCAGAGCCAGTCCACACTGCTGGCATGCTTCTAAATACATGTAAGAAGTGTCAATAAAGCTTTGATGCTGCCATCGGTGTGTTTTAAGTTTCTGATGTTTTAACAGTATGTTGATGTTTTATTCACTCAAGTCTCCATGTGTAGTTTCTGAATATTCCAAACTTCAGCACCTCCTAGTGGTGCTGCTGTATTGTAGTATCTAGCAGTAATGTTCAACAGAAAACACCAACTTGGAGCCAAAATGTCTCAATACAACATATTCTGGTAAATCTGGGACTTTGTGGAAACTTCAACTTACCTGCAAAATCCTTTCTATCCAGTCACAGTGTTCTCTTTGTATTTAAAGTGACTCTTGTAGGTGATTATATTCTATATGTTATAATGTTGTG
>NW_007578651.1:0-1180 GCF_000690725.1 Stegastes partitus | reverse complement strand
CATTTTGGGGAAGAGGAAGAAGTGACAAGGAGTAGAGCAGGAGGAGTGCAAAGATTGCAAAATATAAATATATTAAAGCTGCAAGCAGCGATGGTCGGGTCCTCAGCATGCGACTGTCGGCCGTCACGTATGTCAGGTTGTGGCGCAAACGTGCTCCAGGCAGGACTCTGATCCGGCCTGTGGAGTTTCAGGCAGATTGGAGCACGTGTGACCTAGTTATACATCACTTCCTGTGTAATGGCGAGCTGAGGTGGCGTGCATGCGTGTTTTATGGCAAAAAACAACAGGAGCCACAAAACCCTTTTGGCATCTAAAATGAAGATAACACTGCATATATGGTTTTTTACCTTTATGCTATGTATAAAAAAAACTATAGTGTGTTGCATTTATGAAATCAATGAACTGCTACAGAGGAAAGGAAATTTCATTTCTGCATGAAACAAAAACATTTTGAACTCCGAAAAAAAAAGAGATGCTGGGTTGAAGGTTACTTTCAAATTTAGGATTCAATTTTAAAAACTAGCGAACTAAAATAAAATAGGATTAAATTAAATGTTCATTATTTACTTTCCAAAGCCACAAGGAGCCACAGCAGAGGGATGAAAGAGCCACATGATGCTCTGGAGCCGCGGGTTGCCGACACCTGGTCTATATCAAACCTGCTTCCGACGGGACTCCGCTGAAATTTTCTAGGGGGCGCTGTGGAGCCATTTTGCAATTGACATTCCCAGTTCCTTTAAAACAGGGATCTTCAACTCTGGTCCTCATGAGCTACTGTCCTGCAGGTTTTAGACATTTCCATACTGCAACACACCGAACTCAAATTAATGGATCTTTAACAGACCTGTGTAGAACTTGGCAACAAGCTATTAATTTGAGTCAGGTGTGTTGCGGTACGAGGACTGGAGTTGGAGATCCCTGCTTTAAAACAGCTTTTTTTTTCGCCAGTCCTGACGTGTGTGCAAATTTTGGTGCGTTTTCAAGCATGTTTAGGCCTTCAAAATCGCATTTGTTTTTGTCGAAAAAGAAAGCGTGATAGTCCAATAGGGTTCTTGCACTGTTGACCCTAAATAATCATATATAATAAATAATTTAATAAATAATGCATAACCACTGAACTGGGACTAGGCGGACAGGGCGTTTGAGCACATGCCATCTCACCACAGTTACGGTAGTTTGC